>NC_077227.1:39601427-39776427 GCF_027887165.1 Monodelphis domestica
AATAAATATATAATGCTTTGCAAATCTTAAAATTCTACATAAATGTTAAATAGTAGTAGTCATAGCAGCAGCAGTAACAGTAGTAATAGTAGTAGTAGCAGCAGAAGAGTAATAGTAATAGTAGTGGTTACTGATGGTGGTGGTGGTTTTAGTTGGTGGATGAGAACACTGTCTGAGAGTCTGGCATCAAGTAGCATGTGTGGATTCAGGTATGTGGGAATTAGTATTGAACATTAGAATACAGTGTTAGAAATTCAACCATCATGATGATGATGATGATGATGATGATGATGATGATGATGATGATAATGATGGCATTAAATAAGGCACTTTAAAATATGCAAAGCACAAGTGATCAGCCAGATCCATCTCTCCGTGGAAAGAGAGTGAAGAGAGGTTTCGGACTTCCGGTTAAGATGGCGGCTTAGAGAAAGCTAAAGCTCAGATCTCCGGAAAACCCTTCCCTACCGATCTCAAACGACAAGCTCCTAAGGCGCCGAAATTCAAAACGATCAACAGCACAGACCCTGGGAACCCTCCTCCTGGACCTGGACCCGGTTCAAAAGGTACGGCTCCCCTCAAAAGCCAGAACCCGAGATCACTCGGACCTCAGGGGTAGGAGCGCAGAGTCCAAGGCTCCCCGAAGCCGCAGCCCGGCCGGGCTCAGAGAGCAGAACCCTCAGGGCCTTCTACTGGAGTCCCAGTGAAAGTTACTGCCTGGGGCTTCTGCTGCAGAGAGCTGGTCTAAACAACAGCAACCCTCAGGGCGGGCAAGACAGCCTCACGGGCTGGATCCTGCTATCCAAGTCTCAGTGAAAGTCCTTGCCCTCAGAGCTTGGGAACCTGCAGCCCATCCCCCCACAGGCCCACGAAACAGCCTCACGGCCAGCGATTCTGAAGGCAACTTCCGGAAAGCGAGCCAGGGGAGAGTGTGGCCTCGTGGTCCGACCCTTCCATTCCAGTTCCAGTGAGGCATATTCAGTTTAACCCAGGGAAAGCTCATAGAACAAACATCTGCCCAGGACTAAAGCCTCTGATCACCAGACAGAGATAAGAAAAGCTAATCCTCCACATTCAGAGATGACAAACTCCACAGAAGCACAGAAGCCCCAAAATACCAAGAAAAATAAGAAGAAAGGGGCGACTTTGGACACATTCTATGGAGCCAAAATACAAAATACAGAGCAGATAGAAGAAGATATACAAGAAAATTCTCCAAAATCTTCCAAAGGAAATAGAAACTCTCCACAAACCCATGAAGAATTTGAATCAGAAATGACCAAAAAGATGGAAGCCCTCTGGGAGGAAAAGTGGGAAATAATGCAAAAGAAATTCATGCATCTACAAAACCAGTTTGACCAAACTGTAAAAGAAAACCAGGCTTTAAAGCAAGAACTAATAAAGCAAAGCCAAAACACCAAGAAATTAGAAGAGAACATAAAATATCTCACCGACAAGGTGATAGATCTGGAAAATAGAGGGAGAAGAGAAAATTTAAGAATAATTGGACTCCCAGAAAAGCCAGAAATAAACACCAAACTGGACATGGTGATACAAGATATAATCAAAGAAAATTGCCCAGAGATTCTAGAACAAGGGGGCAATACAGCCACTGACAGAGCTCACAGAACACCTTCTACACTAAACCCCCAAAAGACAACTCCCAGGAATGTAATTGCCAAATTCCAAAGCTATCAAACAAAAGAAAAAATCCTACAGGAAGCCAGAAAAAGACAATTTAGATATAAAGGAATGCCAATCAGGGTCACACAAGACCTTGCAAGTTCTACTCTGAATGATCGTAAGGCATGGAACATGATCTTCAGAAAGGCCAGAGAGCTGGGTCTCCAACCAAGAATCAGCTACCCAGCAAAACTGACTATATACTTCCAAGGGAAAGTATGGGCATTCAACAAAATAGAAGACTTCCAACTTTTTGCAAAGAAAAGACCAGAGCTCTGTGGAAAGTTTGATACCGAAAATCAAAGAGCAAGGAATACCTGAAAAGGTAAATATTAAGGAAAGGGGAAAAATGTTATCTTCTTCTTTTACTCAAACTCTCTTCTATAAGGACTACATTTATATCAATCTATGTATACTAACATATGGGGAAAATGTAATGTATAAATAGGGGGTAAAGAAAGACCAAATAGAATAATGGTTCTCACACAAAGATTCACATGGGAAGGGGAGGGGAAGAAAACTCCTATAAGAAGGAGAGGAAGAGAGGGGAGGGGGTTACTTAAACCTCAATCTCAGGGAAATCAACTCAGAGAGGGAAAAACATCCAGATCCATTGGGATCTTGAATTCTATCTTACCCAACAAGGGTAAGGAGAAGGGAAAACCAAGGGGGGGAAGGGGAGAGGGAGAACAAAAAGGGAGGGAAAGAGAGGGGGGAGGGGGAGGGAACAAAAAGGGAGGGACTAAAAATGGAAACATCAAGGGAGGGGACAAGGGGCACTGATTCAAAGTAAATCACTGGACTAAAAGGTAGAGCCGAAGAAGAAAAGGTTAGAATTAGGGAAGGCTATCAAAATGCCAGGGAGTCCACAAATGACAATCATAACTTTGAACGTGAATGGGATGAACTCACCCATAAAACGTAGACAAATAGCAGAATGGATTAGAATCCAAAACCCTACCATATGTTGTCTTCAAGAAACACACATGAGGCGGGTTGACACCCACAAGGTCAGAATTAAAGGATGGAGTAAGACCTTCTGGGCCTCAACTGATAGAAAGAAGGCAGGAGTGGTAATCATGATATCTGATAAAGCCAATGCAAAAATAGACCTGATCAAAAGGGATAGGGAAGGTAATTATATTTTGTTAAAAGGGACTCTAGACAACGAGGAAATATCATTAATCAACATGTATGCACCAAATAATATAGCACCCAAATTTCTAATGGAGAAACTAGGCGAATTGAAGGAAGAAATAGACAATAAAACCATACTAGTGGGAGACTTAAACCAACCATTATCAAATTTAGATAAATCAAATCAAAAAATAAATAAGAAAGAGGTAAAAGAAGTGAATGAAATCTTAGAAAAATTAGAATTAATAGACATATGGAGAAAAATAAATAGGGATAAAAAGGAATACACCTTCTTCTCAGCACCACATGGCACATTCACGAAAATTGACCATACATTAGGTCACAGAAACATAGCACACAAATGTAAAAAAGCAGAAATAATGAATGCAGCCTTCTCAGATCACAAGGCAATAAAAATGATGATTAGTAATGGTACATGGAAAACCAAATCTAAAACCAATTGGAAATTAAACAATATGATACTCCAAAACCGTTTAGATAAAGAAGAAATCACAGAAACAATTAATAATTTCATCAAGGAAAATGACAATGGCGAAACATCCTTTCAGACCTTTTGGGATGCAGCCAAAGCGGTAATCAGAGGCAAATTCATATCCCTGAAAGCTTATATTAACAAACAAGGGAGAGCAGAGATCAATCAATTGGAAATGCAATTGAAAAAACTCGAAAGCGATCAAATTAAAAACCCCCAGCAGAAAACCAAATTAGAAATCCTAAAAATTAAGGGTGAAATTAATAAAATCGAAAGTGATAGAACTATTGATTTAATAAATAAGACAAGAAGCTGGTACTTTGAAAAAACAAACAAAATAGACAAAGTACTGGTCAATCTAATTAAAAAAAGGAAGGAAGAAAAGCAAATTCACAGCATTAAAGATGAAAAGGGGGACAGCACCTCCAATGAGGAGGAAATTAAGGCAATCATTAGAAATTACTTTGCCCAATTATATGGCAACAAATACACCAATTTAGGAGAAATGGATGAATATATACAAAAATACAAACTGCCTAGACTAACAGAAGAGGAAATAGAATTCTTAAATAATCCCAAATCAGAAATTGAAATCCATCAAGCCATCAAAGAACTTCCTAAGAAAAAATCCCCAGGGCCTGATGGATTCACCTGTGAATTCTATCAAACATTCAGAGAACAGTTAACCCCAATACTATACAAACTATTTGACATAATAAGCAAAGAGGGAGTTCTACCGAACTCCTTTTACGACACAAACATGGTACTGATTCCAAAACCAGGCAGGTCAAAAACAGAGAAAGAAAACTATAGGCCAATCTCCCTAATGAATATAGATGCAAAAATCTTAAATAAGATACTAGCAAAAAGACTCCAGCAAGTGATCAGAAGGATCATTCACCATGATCAAGTAGGATTCATACCAGGGATGCAGGGCTGGTTCAACATTAGGAAAACCATCCACATAATTGACCACATCAACAAGCAAACTAGCAAGAACCACATGATTATCTCAATAGATGCAGAAAAAGCCTTTGATAAAATACAACACCCATTCCTATTAAAAACACTAGAAAGCATAGGAATACAAGGGTCATTCCTAAAAATAATAAACAGTATATATCTAAAACCAACAGCTAATATCATCTGCAATGGGGATAAACTAGATGCATTCCCAATAAGATCAGGAGTGAAACAAGGATGCCCATTATCACCCCTACTATTTGACATTGTACTAGAAACACTAGCAGTAGCAATTAGAGAAGATAAAGAAATTGAAGGCATCAAAATAGGCAAGGAGGAGACCAAGTTATCACTCTTTGCGGATGACATGATGGTCTACTTAAAGAATCCTAGAGATTCAACCAAAAAGCTAATTGAAATAATCAACAACTTTAGCAAAGTTGCAGGATACAAAATAAACCCACATAAATCATCAGCTTTTCTATATATCTCCAACACAGCTCAGCAGCAAGAACTAGAAAGAGAAATCCCATTGAAAATCACCTTAGACAAAATAAAATACCTAGGAATCTATCTCCGAAGACAAACACAGGAACTATATGAACACAACTACAAAACACTCGCCACACAACTAAAACTAGACCTGAACAAATGGAAAAACATTAACTGCTCATGGATAGGACGAGCCAATATAATAAAAATGACCATCCTACCCAAACTTATTTATCTATTTAGTGCCATACCCATTGAACTACCAAAATACTTCTTCACTGATTTAGAAAAAACCATAACAAAGTTCATTTGGAAGAACAAAAGATCAAGGATATCCAGGGAAATAATGAAAAAAAAACACATACGATGGTGGCCTTGCAGTCCCTGACCTAAAACTATATTACAAAGCAGCAGTCATCAAAACAATTTGGTACTGGCTAAGAAACAGAAAGGAAGATCAGTGGAATAGACTGGGGGAAAGCGACCTCAGCAAGACAGTATACGATAAACCCAAAGATCCCAGCTTTTGGGACAAAAATCCACTATTCGATAAAAACTGCTGGGAAAATTGGAAGACAGTGTGGGAGAGACTAGGAATAGATCAACACCTCACACCCTACACCAAGATAAATTCAAAATGGGTGAGTGACTTAAACATAAAGAAGGAAACCATAAGTAAATTGGGTAAACACAGAATAGTATACATGTCAGACCTTTGGGAGGGGAAAGGCTTTAAAACCAAGCAAGATATAGAAAGAATCACAAAATGTAAAATAAATAATTTTGACTACATCAAACTAAAAAGCTTTTGTAAAAACAAAACCAATATAACTAAAATCAGAAGGGAAACAACAAATTGGGAAAAAATCTTCATAGAAACCTCTGACAAAGGTTTAATTACTCATATTTATAATGAGCTAAATCAATTGTACAAAAAATCAAGCCATTCTCCAATTGATAAATGGGCAAGGGACATGGATAGGCAGTTCTCAGATAAAGAAATCAAAACTATTAACAAGCACATGAATAAGTGCTCTACATCTCTTATAATCAGAGAGATGCAAATCAAAACAACTCTGAGGTATCACCTCACACCTAGCAGATTGGCTAACATTACAGCAAAGGAAAGTAATGAATGCTGGAGGGGATGTGGCAAAGTAGGGACATTAATTCATTGCTGGTGGAGTTGTGAATTGATCCAACCATTCTGGAGGGCAATTTGGAACTATGCCCAAAGGGCGACAAAAGAATATCTACCCTTTGACCCAGCCATAGCACTGCTGGGTCTGTACCCCAAAGAGATAATGGACAAAAAGACTTGTACAAAAATATTCATAGCTGCGCTCTTTGTGGTGGCCCAAAACTGGAAAACGAGGGGATGCCCATCAATTGGGGAATGGCTGAACAAACTGTGGTATATGTTGGTGATGGAGTACTATTGTGCTAAAAGGAATAATAAAGTGGAGAAGTTCCATGGAGACTGGAACAACCTCCAGGAAGTGATGCAGAGCGAGAGGAGCAGAACCAGGAGAACATTGTACACAGAGACTAATACACTGTGGTATAATCGAACGTAATGGACTTCTCCATTAGTGGCGGTGTAATGTCCCTGAACAACTTGCAGGGATCCAGGAGAAAAAAACACCATTCATAAGCAAAGGATAAACTATGGGAGTGGAAACACCGAGGAAAAGCAACTGCCTGAATACAGAGGTTGAGGGGACATGACAGAGGACAGACTCTAAATGAACACTCTAGTGCAAATACTATCAACAAAGCAATGGGTTCAAATCAAGAAAACATCTAATGCCCAGTGGACTTACGCGTCGGCTATGGGGGGTGGGGGGGAGGAAAAGAAAATGATCTTTAACGAATAATGCTTGGAAATGATCAAATAAAATATATTTTAAAAAAATATGCAAAGCACTTTATAAATATTATCTCATCCTCACAACAACCTTGGGAGATAGATGGTATAATTTATCTCCTTATTATAGGCATAGAGACCAAAGCTCAGAAGTTAAAGGACTTTCCTGAAGTCACCCAGCTAGTAAGTGCCTGAGGTCAGATTTGAACTTAGGTCTTAAATCCAAGGTCTCCACTACACAGCACACACCACCTCTAGAACTTAAAGTAATATTTAAATCCTCAAGAGGACTAAGAGAAGAAAAAGAAGTCCTTGAGCTGGAGAAACTAGGGCACTATCATAAGGGGAGGGAATGGATGGAGACAGATATAGGTTGCTTGAACTGAGATACAAGATGGGAATTTAGCCACAAAGAATAACACACAGGCTGGGCTATTATAACTGAGCTACATGGTCAAAGTGGAGGCTGTATCAGCCATGGTTTGACTGCTGAGCTGATGAGGAATACATTCAAGGTCCCTTATATCACCTCTGCCTAGTTATGCAATTTGTGACAAGGTATGAGATGGAATTGAGGCTATGGCTAGATATTAAGTTGACATATTAGTATGGAGTGAAGAACAACAAATTGTGAAGACAAGATATTTAACATGAATGCATTGTGTTTTTCTTTGGATCCTACAACTGATACAGGGGAGAAAAAGGAATATTCTGCTTTAGAATACAACATAATTTAGCATTGGGATGACTTGATGCTTCCCATGAGGTACATTCACCATGGAGATGGTATTTCTTAGTGTAATTACTTCCTTTAGCTTCTGAATGCTTTACTGCAATGCATACATAGCTTTCTGCCTCTATGACATGAAGACATCTGAGCCAAGGAGAGATAATACCACATCACCCAGAGAAGACCAGGGAAACAGAATTTTCATATTTTCCCTTTGATTTACTCTACAACCTGACTCATCTGGAATTAGAGGACCTTGATTTAAACCCCATATTTGATACTTATTCTCTGGATGACTGGGAAAATAATTTAAAACCTCTGGGCCTCAATTTCTTTACCTATAAAATGAGGAGACTGAATTAAATGGCCACTTGAATTTTCTTTCAAGTCTAGGTTCTTGATGATGTGACCTTATGATTCTACTTAGTAAGAGTTAGAAGCTAACAGATGAGTATACAAAGGTGTGAAGTATTAGAATTGGGGAGAGAGAGGTAGATGCAATTGAAGATAGATCTGACAAAAGATAAAATAAAATCTTCACAAAAGTTAACAAGAAAATAAAGGTCCCAGCAAGAGAGAAAGAAAATCATTGTCACATAAGTCTGGCCTGTTTGTTCACTTTGGTTGAGGCATGAATGTTATTAAAATTCTATTCATCTGTTATGACTTTTGTAAAAATAAAAGGCCAGTTGGCTCTTGTCAGTGTGTGACCTAAGAGAGAAAATTTGGTAATTTATTGATTTATTCTGCTAATAACTTAATCTCTAAGAATGTCAGAGGGAACTGTTTTTTGGACAAAGTAGAAGCAATGAGGGATTAAGGACCATGACTGATGAAACAAGAATTAAAATGATGTACACTGGCATATAAGGGCTTGAGCTTTAGGAAAACACCTCAAAAAGTTTGGAGGTATGTTTCATTTGATCTTTTGAGCAAAGAAACTTGGATTTTGGAACTGTGCGTATTAAAAGCCAAGGTGGTCACATCACCTAGGACAACTGTGAAAGAATAATATGAACATGAAAAAGTGCCCAAGGAGCTAAAAGCAATGCAATGGTTGACATAGGACCTGGTTTCCTCTCCCCTCCCAATGAAGGCACTTAATTGTATCTGAAGTTTAACTCTGCCTCAGTTGTGACACCTCCTTCAAGCACTAAGTTTCCTTCAGATGTGACTACTACTAACAATAGTACTCAAAGGCAACAAAAGATTTATAAAGTTTGGACCATTGGGGTTCCCATCACTTTTGCTGTTGTTGTTGTTCAGTCATTTTAGGCACATGCAACTCTTTGTGAACCCACAAAATATACTTGCCATTTGCTTCTCTAGATCATTTTACAGATGAGGAAACTGAGGAAAACAATGTTAAACTACTTGCTTATGGTCAAATAGCTATTAAGTGTCCAATGTCAGATTTGAACTCAGGTCTTTCTGATTCCAAGTCCAGTGCTCTAGTTGCACCACCTAGACACCATTAAGGATCAAATTGATTTCACAGATTTACAGGATCTACAAAATAACTTTTTTTTTGTTTATAAATGAATCTGGGCAACCTGGCTTCTATTGTATGACATTATAAAGAAGTTTACAAACATAGCACAATATGGCCCCTAAAGAGAAATAGAAGGTTCCATATCTATTCCTGATACAGTTCAATATCCAGTTGTTCAATCACCTCTATTAGCACCATGGACAGTAGTGATGGTGAACATGAGATAAGTTAACTGTCAGAACACTGAAGTGGTGGATTGAAACAGACTGATGTTTTCCTAATTACTCTAATGAGGCAGAAGCAGTAAAGACAATTCAGCTCTTCCAGGATGACAATCTGCATCAATCAAAGATATATTGGACTTTACCAATGAGTGGCCTTGGAGGAAACATTTGATAATTTTCCAGCTTGATTTCCTAGCCAAGGATCCTTCTGAGATATTTTAAGGGACTAGATTATTCCCAAAGAATAAAACCCAAGTTTGTTTTTTTTCAGCCCTGAAAACTACAGGACATGGGGAGAACTGCACTCAGAGTTTTAGGAGGAAATATTTTACTGATGCTAGGATGTCTGTATATCCTTTCCAGTACCCAAACTGCAGAGAAACTAGAAGAGAGTGTGTATGTGTGTCCTTTACCCAGAAATCTGGTATGCTATGATAACTTGGGGTACTAGCTCTGTGTTTCATATACAGTAAACCCTTATTACATGTTTCATTCATTCAATGAATCAGTGTTGGGATAAAGTCATCCAGAGATAACTTTGCTGCTGCAATTTTTTGTAGTATCATTCTTTAATACTCCAACTTGTTGCTCAAAGAGCATATTGAAAAAGCCTACATGTAATAGTTCTATAGGGAGAGATAATGATGCCTGTCATCACCTTCCCTTATAACTCTGGAGAAATTCTGGAAAATGAGTTAGTGGTTCACAGGGCAGAAAAAGTAACTGCAGTCTATGATCTTCATAAGCCCATTCATGGCTGCTCTTCCATATATCTGAACTAAATTAACACCATCTTCACTTGAAATCTTTTATCACTGTCCATTTTAAAGATCAGCAAGAGAAGACACTAAGTTTTTTTAACCAAAATGAGCTAGCTCTTACCAGTGGGTTTACACCTTTGTGATACACAGGCATGAATTGGGGCTGTGATAGGGGAGGATTGGTGTTAGGGAGGTTGAACAGCCTGAAATGAGCATCTCTTTGGAGGGATGCATGAAATTCTTGAAATTAAAGACTGCAAATATGCTGCAAATGCATCAGGATGGGGAGGGGAAATTTCTGTTAAGGTAGAAGTTCTGAGAGTCATCCTAGGCTGGAAGGAAGAAGTATCTGATGGAACTCTTTTGGAAAATCCTAAAAGAGGAATAAAAGGGATTTTTAGAATGAATGTTCTTTTGAAATTTAAAAATGAAGGATGAGGAGAGAATAGCCTTATGCCCAGTAAATATATCTTGAGTTATTGGGGTGATAGGAGATCCATTGACCCATATACCTAGGGCTCATTTAAACACTAAGGCATCCTAAGGACAGTGTAACATAGAATTATTGATGGAATAAACTGAATTGCTTCTTATTTCCTGAATGGAATTTCATCTCTCACATCTATAATTTTAGACAGACTATCCTCCATTTCCTGCCCACCTTTAACTTTTAAAATTCCTAGATTCCTTCAAAGCTTATCAAAGATGCAACCTCCTACTGGGAAAATGTAACTAACCACTTAATCATTTTTTGCTCTCTATCTCCTCAAATAGTCGTGTATTTATTTCTCTGTGTCCATGTTTTAGGAATAGTAGAAATTAAGGTCTTTGAAGACAGATTTGTTTTTCATCTTGTTTTCATATCCCCAGTGCTCAGGCCAGTGTGTATCACATAGGAGTCATTTCAGAATGGATTGTATACATTAGATTAGCAGAGAAGAAACCTCAGTGACAACATGGTCAAATTCCCTCAATAAACATAAGAAAATGAAGAGTTTCAGAGGGGAATTATTCAAGATTGGATAGCTAATACATGTCAAAAACCTGGTCCTCTGACTCCAAATCAAAAGCACTCCACTACTGAGATTCCCTATTGTCAATACTTTTGAAGAGTACTCCTAATCATTTTATTTAGAAGTGGTGGTGGGTATGAAATGGAATCTAAAGGATTCTAAAGCATCTTATGGAGATGACTTAACCCTACAGCTGATTAAGCAAGGACCAATAAAAGACTTCAGGTCACCAAAATACAGTCATGTATTCATGAAGACCAGTGTTTTCAATGTGAGGCATCTGATCACCTGGTCCAGTGATGTTAGCAGCACATTTTTAAGGGGATGAGGCCCACCAGTGATGGGAAAGAGAAAAGAATTTTTGGTACAGCTCACTGATTATGCTTATGTTGATATTTATCCAAGATCAGAGTTAAGGGCAACATATATAACTACAATATCCCTGACTGATTCTGGCATCTGGTAATTTTATTTGTCACTTTTTAGCAACAAAAAAATTAGATCCATCCCCCTTCAGAGTCATGCCAGTAAGTAGGTTTGCTTTACTTTTTACCATGGGACCTGGTACATATTAAGCCCTTAGCAATTCCTAATATTTAGATATTGTGACTGCATATTATAGTAGAAAGGGAATCTCTTATAGGAGGGTGGACCTAGAAAGGATTGTACTTTTGACACTACTCAGATGTGTAAATTCCTAGGTTATTGACATGGCCTCTGTGGGAATTACATTAGATTCACAGTGGCTCTAGTAGTAAAGACCCATTTTTCCTTTAGCTCAAGATAATACAGATTATCTAGGATTATACAATTCTCTAAAAAATGCCATTATAGCAACTAGAGTCATAACCCCTGTTATGAGGGCTTGACTATCTAGAAAACCTTGTTTACAAGGATGAGAAGTCTCTCGTAGAAAGGACTTTCACAATAAATTCTTTACTCTAAGTAGAAAAGTATTCATAAAAGGAGGTTGAGGCATGAAAAGTCTATTCTACCTAGAAGAACTCAGAAAATTGAAATATGACAGATAACATAATTATCTCCTTTCCTAAATGGAGAAAGCATTTCCTGATTCCTTTACTTGTAAGTGCTATCTCCTTCCTACTCAATTTTCCATGTATATATAAAGGACATTAGAACTCTGAACAATGTAATGAGCAACAACAATTCTAGAGATTCTGATGATGAGATATGATACCCACCTTCTGATGGACAAGAGATAAATTTATAATGCAAGATGAAACATACATTTTTGGAAATGTTTTACTTGATTATTTATATTAATTATAATATTTTGTTTTGTTTCTTTCAGTGAGGAGATAGGTGAGAAAACAAATACTTATTGAATACAGGCATAAAATGAAAATATAAAGAAAAATAAATCAGTGGAATGCAGGATCCATGATTGGATGTTGCTGAACAATAGCATATCATGAGTTTTTACGTTGCGTAATCAGTTGACATGAGAGAAATATTGACAATCCTATGAACTTCCTTATGACTCTAATAAATTAAGGGAGTATGTCCATGCTTTTATTCTTTTATTAATGATTCAACTCCCCCCAATAAGATACCCCTAAAGATGATACCTCAACTCCTTCAACCACCACAATGAAAAAGAAAAGACCTTAGATTGGAGTCTTTTAGCATTACAAACACTGTGGCCACCAGTTGGACAAATCTGACAGTAGCTAGTTTATTCAGCGCTGAAACAGTCTAGAAAACACCAATTATAGGCCCACATGAACATGGGAACATTGGAAGGCACTACAAAAATTGTTCCTGAGGGTCCATGAGGGTAGCCAGGACTCAAATGCAGCTACATCAACTCCATTTGAGCACTGTTCCATTAAACTGCAACATACCACTACTGTGGTAGCATGCAGAAGTGCTGGTATTCCCCAGATATTTAAGAAGGAAAAAGGGCTGAAGTTGATGCTAATCAGTATGATTAGGCCTGCCCACTGTAACTCTTTTGCTAACTAGGATTACTCAGTGAGAGGAAGATACATATGAGCTTCTAGAAAAAAATACTCATTGAGTCCATGAACTTAAAAAAAATTCATAATCTTTTTTAATGAATTTGTTTCCTTTGTATTCCTATGTATTTTATTTTCTATATTTAAAGCAATACTCTGAGATAAGGTCCATAGACTTCGCCAAACTGCCAAAGGGGTCCATTACACAAAAAATAGGTCAAGAAATCCTGATCCAGAATTTGCAAATGGCTGTGTTTCATTTGCAGGGTTTTCTAATGGGAATTTTGTTATTCTCCAGCATGGCAATCTATAGTGAAATTGCTTCACGTTATTGTGTGACTCTCTTCTCCATGGAGTTGGTGTCTGGTAGCAGCACTTGGCACTATCCCCAATTTTAGAAAAGAGTAAATATTCCTGTAAGAGCTAAGCATTTGATGGGAAGGTCTTTCAGAGACAACTTGGCTGCACTTCTGATACAGCATTTGTTCTGAGACTATGACATATCTGTTTTGGTCTGATTAGCCACAGTGGGACACACTCACTGTACATTGACCCCTGGCATAGTGATGTCATTTTGGTCCTCTTTGAGTACAAAGGACAATAATCAACCAATGACATCTCACAAAAGACACATGTTAGAAGTCCAGCTGTCAAATGTTGCTTTTTTCAGTTAGACAACAGTACCCTGGTCTGACCTAGAAGTCTAGTTCTAGTAGCTGGACACTCCTTTTAAACAAATAAAAAAACAACAAAACTAACTGGCTCCTTTCCATTCCTGTCCACATGATTTGATTCCTTTTTTTATTCCAATACTTAGTCCATATACCTGATGATACAGTACTAGGGCTCAGTCTTAATTTTTTAGCATCATTAGGATGCTAATTAAGATTCTGGTTCCCTTGCACACCTGTAAGACCTCTGAAACCAGTCCTCTACCTGCCTGAATCTTTGGCTACTATTTGACCAAGGGTGACTTTTAACACCCCGATTTCTTTCTATGATGACTTCCTGCTGCTTACCACCAAATCTCCCTTATTCTACTTGTCTTCATGTCTAAATTCCCACCTACTGTTGGTCACAAAGCTTGCTAAACATTGTAACAAAAAGTGCAACAGCTGAGTGATGAGGCAATCATTGCTGTTATCAATGGGTTTAAGAAAGACATAATCTCCCTAGGTTGCTGATAATTAACACATATAAGGAAGGAAACTAGCATTTTGATTCTGCTGGAACAGAAATTGGTGATGATGAAATAGAGGAAGAAAAGAAAATTTGAACTTTGTTTTAACATCACAGAATGTTGTTTAGCTTCAGTCCTTCCTACTTGTTTTGTTGTCTAGGGTTGCTCTGGTCAAATTTCCAGGAACTTGGTGTGCTGGGTTGTGCTACTAAGCTACCTGAGCTTTGGGTTACAGAAAATACTAAAGGACTTAACTGATGAATCTGTGTCTCAATGTCATCAAGAGCTATATCCTTGATAACACCTCCTAAGACCATGTCTTTCCTCTAGTACATGGATCAGAAGTCAAGAACCTGAAGAGGTTACTAGACTCCAGACAATACTCTTCTGACACACTTATCTATGCTTCTTCCTAGTACCCAGCACTAATAATTGCCTTAACATCTTTTTATGACTTGAGGAATCTCTAGAACCAAACTGTGTGAGACTTGGCTTTCTTGCTACCTGCAAGCTCTGATTCTGATAAATATAGAAAGGGGATATGGCATACAAAAACTGATAAAGACAATAAAGAAAAAAAAACTTAAAGAAGAGGCTCAATGTTTGAGATGATATGATGTTAAAAGACCAGAAAGAAAATGGAACAACTCAATTTCCATTTTTTTGTTGCAATATTATCTGACAAGGAGAATGATCTTTAGACTAGAAAGAGTAAAGCCAAATGTGGTTCAGAGGAAATTAGCCCAAGAGAGAAAAAGAGACAGTAAGACAGCATTTAGCTGCTTCGGAAGAGATCAGTTCTCCTACTCTAGATGAATTATATCCCAGGGTATCACAAAAACTTGAAGAAACCATTATTGAGCCACTGTCAGTAATCTCTGAGTAATCTTGGTGAATAAGAGGTGCCAAGACAAAAAAATTGGAAAATGACCCCAACCTACTATTTCCCAAGCAGCTCATTCTACCTTTTGGACAGTTCTAATTTCTAGGAAGTTTTCCCCCTCACATTGAATCTAAATTTCTTCCCAGTATCATTTATTTATTGTTCCTTGTTTTGTTCTCTGGGGCCAAGTATAATAGCTCTAATCTCTCTTCTACGTGACATCCTTTGAAATACTTGAAGCCAAATATTATAGGTCTCCTAAATCTTCTTTTTTCTAGGCTGAACCTCCCCAGTTTCTTTCACTAATCTTCATATAGTATGGCATTCAGTTTCAATATCATTCTAGTCACCCTTCTCTGGACACTTTCAAGTTTTTCAATAGCTTTCCTAAAGTTTGAGCATTAAGAATGAACAAAAATTTTATGTGGATAACTATCACCTTTGCTTTTCTGCACAATGAAGTTTTCTTAATCTAGGTAGAATCTTTCTAAATTAATATAATCATTCTGTGGGTAATGCTCTCAAAAAAATTAGGCAACACTGAAATCACCTTTTCCTAATGAAGCTATTCTGGCTCTTAGTGATCACTTCTTTCTTTCCTTAGTGATCCTCAAACATCCCTTGATAAATTTCATTTTTTATAATTTTCCTAGGAATTGAAGTGAAATTCACTTGCTTATAGTTTCATAAACTACCAAATTTAATTTTTTTCTGAAAAATATCTTTACCAAGATCTATCTTTACAGAGTTACCAATGATCTTTTGGTTGTCAAATCCTATGACCTTTTCTATATTCTCCTTATCCTTAACTCCTCTTTAGCCTTTGAAGCTGTTAATCACCTTCTCCTCCTTGATATTCTCTTCTCATTATCAGGACACCATTCTAGCTTGTAATTATTCCTACCTGTGTAATTACTCTTTCTCATTCTCTGCTGGAACATCATCAAGGCGCCTCCCTATAACTCAAGTATCCCACACCATTCTTCTCATCTTCTATATTAATTCATTTGATGATCTCATCAGTTGCCATGGATTTAATTGCCATCTCTCTGCTTCTGACTTTCAAATTGACTTATCCTGCCTGAACTTCTTTGCTGAACTGCGATTTTTGCATCTCCAAATGCCTCTCAGACATCTTGAACTGGATGTCCAATAAGTAGCTCAAGCTTAATATGTTCAAGCCAGAACTCATTCTCTTTCCCCCTAAACTCTCCACTCCTCTTCCCTTCCCTAGTACTATTTTTTAAAACCTTATCTTTGGTCTTAAATTTTATATCAAGTATCATTTCTAAAGCAAAAGAATGGAAAGGGCTATGCAATTGGAGTTAAATTATTTTCCCAGGTTTACACACCTAGGAAGTTTTGAGGCCAAATTTGAACCTAAATCACTTAGCTGCACCCCACCATTATCCTTGAGAGAAACACCATCCTCCTAGGCATGTGTTGGTGAATCTATGGCATAAATAGAGGAGGAGACTGCTCCATTCCCATTCTCCATATAGCCTGAGGACATTTCTTACATGACTTGCCCCTGTGCCCAGCAGCTCAAAAGAAAACTTTCCTCCCTCCCCTATCTAGAGTAAGGAGGGCACCTCAGATGCAGCAGTTTGGAGACTCAGTCTCCAAAAGGTTCACCATCACTGTTTTAAGCTGTTGAACTCACAATTTGTGTGTAATCCTCTACTCTTCACTATTTCTCACTCTCCATCTGATACATAGTAGGTGCTTAATAAATGTTGACTGATTGATGGATTTCATATGGAATTCCTATTATCCAAAATGTTTTGCACCATGGAGACTTTACAGTGACCCAGAAGTCATTCTCAATATTTCTTTCACTACTTTAGAATATGGTTCAAAATTCATTAGCAGATTTGAGTTCATTGAGGGTAGTTACTCTCCAAACTCAACATTACTTATTTTCATTTTTATCTGTGTGTTAACTATATTTGTGTTTTATTCTTCCCTCTCCAAATTACATTTGTAGAGAAAACTGTTGAATGATTCTACTTCTCTCTGACATATATTATCAATATCTCATTCTCTGGAAAGATTAGCCTATATCTTCTTTGTTCTTCCTATTGCTTAATTTGGGACTTGAAAAGCTCTGATTTTTATATTTAGCATCCACTGTCAGTACTTCTCATTCTGAATTTTGATGCTCCTAGAGGTTGGAGCTAGTACAGTAATTTTGTCTGTATAGAGAATGAAATCAACTGACTTTGATAATCACTTAGTGGCTTATAATAAAAAAAAATAACTTTAAGTCGCTGAGAGACAGAATTTTATTCTAATTCATAAGGCCAGAATGTTTTAAAGAAAGAACTTGAACCCAAGTCATTCTCACTCCAAGGGTCTCTCTCTCTCTACCCAATATGTCTTCATAGCTACCTTTTATACCTAGATATTAGGTCATCCAAAAACCTATTATAGGTAAGGAAACTGAGAGATAAAGTCATTTACAGTGGAAAATATGGATTATAAATAAAATATTTGTAATCTTGAATTCTATTTCCAGAAAAAATCAAGAGATGAAGATGAAAGGAATGGTCTTATTCATTTAGGAAAAAAAAATTATTATGATAAGTCCCAGAAACAGTTCACAGGAAGCAAGTGACATCAAATACTATCCTTTTCCTTTTTGTGATATATTTGCAAGGTGAGTGAAAGAAGAGAAAAATCTAGATAAATTGTATATGGATTTCAGTGAAATACACGAGAAAACCTTGAATGATATTCTGATTCACAAGATAAATTCAGGTTTCCTTTTTGTTATTCCCAACCTTAGCACCATGAGGAGGCAGACAGTAACAGAACTCCCAAATTGCTTTACTCCTACTGCAAAATCAGAGAAAATCCAGAAATCAAGCTGACTGCACTCACTACAAATTTATTGTTTAAATTGAGTTAGGCCCTCTATGCAATTTAACAATACCCCCATCCTATTGTATGTTTATTGAATTTCTTTATCACTTCCAGTGAAACCAAAAAGTATTTCACACACACATACACACACACACACACACACACACACACACACACACACACACACACACACACACACCTAACCACAACAGATAATTCAGCCTATTTCATTGAAAAGACTGAGGCCAACTGACTCAAGCTTTTTCAACTAGCCTCTTCCTTCCTTAAAACCTCTAAGCTTAATTTCTTGCTCTCCTTTCTTATGGTCAGAATAAAGGAAACATTCTCACTTTTCATTAAGATTAATTCCTCTACTTGTTCATTAAATTTTATTTCTTCCTGGTTACTTCTATACTTTATTCCAACAGTCATCCATGATGTCTCATGCATTTTCCAACTCATAAATGATGCCTTCAAATTTTTCTACAAGCATGATCAGGAATTCAGTCCTAAAAAGTTAAAACAAAAATCTTCCATTACTATTTTATTACATACAACTACTGCTCAATTTCTCTCATCTACCTCAGTGATAAAATTTAAAAAGGTCAAAGGATATGAAAAGGCAGGTTTTGGAAAACAAAATCAAAGCTATCAATGATAATGAAAAAATGTTCTAGATCCCTCTTGATTAGAGAAATGTAAATTAAAACAAACCTGAGGTACCACCTCATACCTATCATTTTTGCTAATGTGACATTAGGGAAAACTATAAATGTTGGAAGGATAAAGGCCAAATTGGAAAACTAATGCATTGCTGGTGGAGTTGTAAATTGATCCAAACATTATGGAAGGCAATTTGGAATTATGCCCAAAGGGTTTTAAAAGAATGCATATCTTTTGAACCAGTAATGCCACTAGTAGATCTATATCCCAAAGAGATAAAAGAAAATGGGAAAGGACATACTTGTACAAAAACATTTATAGCTACACTTTTTGTGGTGGCAAAGAATTAGAAACAAAAGAGATGTCCCTCAATTGGGTAATGGCTGAAAAATTGTGGTATATGATGATGATGGAATACTATTGTGGTATAAGGAATGATGAACAGGATGATTTCAGAAAGACCTGGGAAGATCTACATGAAATATTGCAGAATGAAATAGGTAGAACTAAGAGAACATTATACATAGTAATTGCAATATTGTAGAAAGATCAAATGTGATAGACTTTGCAATAAAATGAAATAGCAATAAAATGAGCCAGGAAAATTCTGAGGGATTTGTGAAAAAGAATACTATCCACCTCCAGAGAAGGAGAACTGTTTGTGTAGAATTGCAGAAGAAAGCGGAGGCTTTATCATTTGTTTATTTTGGAATATGTTCTGGGATTTGGTTTTATTATTTAGTAGTTATTTACAAAAAATAAATAATATGGAAATAAGTTTTGTGTGATGACATATGTATAACCCAGGTTGAAGAAAATCTGGATCACATAACTTTGGAAAACTTATTAGGAAAGTTGTTATTAAATTTGAAAAAAATTAAAAACACTAAAAATTAAAAGATACAGTTAATTTTTTTCAAATATCTTTGTAAGACATTGGTCCTAGAAAGTTCTGGACCCAATAATGGGGAAATAATGAGAAAGAAGTATTAATCTAAGTGTTAAAGAGTCAATAATATCTTTGTGATATGCAAATTAGCTCCTTAAAGGAAGGAGAAATGAAAAAAAATCTACTAGGATGAAGAATTCTAAAACGTAGTCTGCTGAGTTCAAAAGAAAAAAATTAAAAATAATCTAGCTTCTGACAGGACAAATAAAAGAATGAGAATATGTAATAATCCACATGGATCTGTAACAATAGAAATGTAGGCAGAGGTAAGACAAAACAAAGGCAGAATTCCAGAATTGGAGCTGTTGGGGCTAATTGAGTGTGTCATGGCAAAGAATGTATTTCTGGACTATGTTTATGAAATCCTTAGCTCCATTAGAATCTCCAAGTGATTTTCTCCTTTCCCAAACTTAGTTCCTTCAAATGTTATCCTCAGGGTATAAGAGTGAGGAAGAATGTAGATTGTATTAACTTTTCTTTACAGATTGTTTTTTCCTTAAAAACATTGCTAATCACCAGTAGCATTTACTACTCGTATATAGTTATTGTGAGTACATTGCCAGGAAGCAACTGAGAAGAGAAACATTCCCAGAGACTAAGTAGAAATTAATTTAATACCGGGATATTGTGCCAAAAGTAGTTTCTCTGTCTGGGGATTCAGAGTTAAGAGAAAGACAAAGAAAACTGAAGATCATTTCATGCTAATTTTAAGAGTAAAGAAGGAGGATTTTTCTTAGAAAAATCTAGGAAATTTAGGGAATTTCAGTAATAGGAAAAAGGGAAAACATGAGTGTTTCAAGCTCTGTTCCCCTCATCACTCTTTTTTCACTGCTATATCAGTATTCAATGTCTTTACTACCTCACTGCCCACAGGAGAAAAAAAATAGTCTGTATCTATATCTAAATATATGTCTATTTCTCTCTGTATATCTCTGTATATGAATATGTACATGTTGTATATACATGTATATATTTATATAGAAATTGATAGACAGATAGATAAACAGACAGAGACAGAGACATAGAGATAGCCAAAGACTTCTACTATCCACTTCCTAAGAGACTACCAATTGAAACTCCTCCCACTATCTGAAGGAATTTTCCAATTAAAATTCCTAAATATTGACCTGAACCAAAAGTAATGATTATGAGATCCAATTTGATACTAGTCATTTCTCCTTTGGAAAACCAAGTTCTAAGCATTTCCTCCAATTTGACATTTTTTTCCAGATCCTTCTGGCTATTCTATGTTAGCTCAAGCTCCTTTGCTAATTGTGGTCTGGGATATATAGAAAAATTTGGACTCTAAAGATGAAAAGTATCAGTGAAGGGTTATTCTCGCTCAGCTTTATCAAACTTATGCCATATAAATGTCTCATCCAACTGCAGGGAGGAATCCCATGTGTGTCTACCCTTGAATCAGCCTACGTTCTTGGATATTTTAGAATGCGCTATCATGAGTCACTGTCATCATTGATATCTGGGATAAGATAACCTAACAAAACATAATATTCACCTAAGGAAGGCTGATATTTTATTCCCACACCCTCCATTAGTCAAATTGCATTCTGAGTTATACATTCAGTTCTGTACAAGAGATTTTAGAAATGATTTTGGAAAGTTAGAGGACTTTGAGTGGAAGATATTCTGCATAGTTAGAAGACTTGAAAAATGACATATGAGAAAGACTAAGGAATGGTTGTCATGTGGAAGAGATCATATTTGTATTGTGATATCCCAAAGGTTATAACTAGGGGATTGATACTTTTGAAAATTTTTGTCTAAAAGACATCTGAGTTCCCTTTCAATTCTGAGTTTGGGGACTGTGTATGATATTATAGGGAGCATATTTTCAACCAATTGAATATTTTATTTTTTCATGACTAAGCCTGTATAAAAATGGAGTATATTCTTATTCATTAGTAAGTTTCCTGTCCCTAAAAATACTTAAATATTACTGTCTGTCATGGATACTGTAGTAACAATTCACATATGAGGTAAGAGGGAAGAACGTATGATCTCTATTCATTCAATCTCAGGTACCAGAGTCAGAATCATTAAAAACAATGGTATTGGGTAAATTTATTTTTAATATTTCCAGTCTTTTTTGTGTATATATCCTTCAAGGACACACAGACACAGACACACACACACATCTCTAGTCCCTAGAATTTCTGTTTTGATCCTATTAAAATTATCTTAGCAATACATTAAATAAATCATTCACACTAAGATACTAATGACTGAAATAGTTTAATGTGTAAGCTTTTCTAGAAATATTTGTACTTTTAGAATACAAAATAGAAATTAAAAGTAAGAATGCTCCAATGCTGGAATATTTGGTGTCAACTAATTGTTTTGTGAAAAATTGTTAAGAAGGACCAGCATGAATCAGCATCTGATTTGTTCTCAGAAAGAATAAAGGGGTCCTAACTTTATCCATATATATAATTTCCCATGACTTTGTGATACAAATTCATTACTTGAAAGCTTCTTTGATATGGCCTCTTCTTCAGGTCTGAGGCAATTCTTCAGCGCAGCCAGAAATACAAGGGCTCCCATATTCAAGGACAATTTGTGATATTGGAAGAAAATGTTCACAGGACATAAGACTATAAGACATTGAGCTATATCCCATTGATTCAAACTGGTTAAGAGCTATTGTGAAATATTCATTGTAAGCATTCATACCATGGAAATCTTTAAATTCTACAAATTGGGCTTTGATTTGTTTTGTTGATTGTCTAGACTTAAAAAAGTGATGTAGAAAATCTTATTAATGCAAATAAGTTTAAAAGCATCATAAGTACATATTTGGGGGAGCAGCCAATTCTTAAACATTTATCAGCACACCCCTTCCTATAACCATGCTCTTATGCTAGGATGAAATCCCGTCTGTCTTCTTTCCCTTCTCTTCCAACATTTTAAGACCTTGAATAATCATTATTGAAAGAATTGATATCAAACAAAAGTAGGAAACTCTGCCTCTTCTAGGTCTATCTATAACCAGTTCCAAAATAGGAGAAAATGGTTGCCCATCTCTGGAATGTTGGGGTTTTCCTCTACCTACAGCTCAGTTGTTTCAGCTATTTTATGAACTGAACCATCCACTAAAATTATGATGTTATATTATAGAATCCCCTCTTGCCTCCATAATTATACCCTTCTCGAGCCATAATATATATCTAGATTTTGGAAATTTGAAAGAGAAAACTTTCATTAGCTTCACACAGTAACTGCTCCAGGGTTTATGCAGGTCTAACCTATGTTTTGTAGCAGTTTAATATGATCATTTCTTCTGATCTAGCCCTTAGAAAAAATGAAACACTATCGATCAAATCTGTCAAAAATAATTCTCCATATATTTGCCATTTGTCATTAGGTCACCTCACCTCCTTCTGTGCCTGAAGCTAGATGTCCTTGAGTCTTCGTGCTGCTCTCCAAGGTCCTGTTTTCTAACCTCAATAATTCTGGCTACTCTGCTCCAGGGTGTCTCTGAGTTTTCCCACAACTCTTTCATCCTGGGGACCTCAACAAAATTCAAATAGCATTATTGCATGCCCTAACTCAAATTTTTTATCTCCAGGGTAGCTGTAGATGAAGACTGAGTGGCAAAAGGTTCTGTTCTTTTCCTGCCTAAGTCCCCATGTAACAGCTGCATTATCAGTTTTATTGAATTGAACCTAAGTGTACAAGTCAGACTCAGAGAAAATCTGATAAAGAATTTTACTGTCTAAATTCAAGACAATTTTTTAAATGAAATAGAGTAATAGGATCCTAATAACGTGTAGGGGTCTTGGCCCTTTGTCAATAGACATTTTCTATTTTTGTTATTAAAACCCAATATTAGCTAAACCCATTGTTCTGAATTTACAGTTGGTTGAAATGTATTTGAGTCAGTGATATGCATTTTTTCCCTTTGGAATGAAACTTTTAGAGGAAAAATTTGCATGTCAGAATATTTTCTCATCATTGGTTTCTAGGATTTTTAATTGGAAATTAATATAAACATCTGTAGAAAGAACCCTACTCTTTTCCTTTTTTTCCTTTTGTCATTTCAAAAATGATGAGTGGGCAATCTCACAGTCCCTATTGTAATGCAGTTAGAAAAAATGAACCTCAGTACTTATTAATTGACTACAAGTGATTTGCTAGCTTATGTTTCAAATGAAGAAGCCAAGACTTACCACATCACTCCCATACCCAAAAAATCCCAGTGGTTTTCCATTTCTAGGATGAATAGAAATTTTTCTGTTAAGCATTTAAAGCCCTTCACAACTTGGTCCCAACCTTTTTTTTTTTTGCTTTTCAGCTTTGTCTGCCCTTCTATTGGATGCTTCCCACTCTTTCTCCAGTTGTGCAGTCTTATCTATCAGACTGCTGATCTCTTTCTCCCATTTTTCTTCCCAGAAGGTTTCCATCTTTCGGGTAAGCTCCAGTTTGAGATCTTCCAGAGCTTGTTGATAGTTTCCATTTTGGGAGGCATGTTCTGATTTTTTTTGGATTTCATCCTCATTCTCTTCTTTTCCTTGGGTACTCCAACCATAAAAGTTTTCAATAGTCACCTTTTTCCTTTTCTTCCTGGAGGCTTGATTTTGGGCCATGTGAGCCATCCCTTTGGTGGTTTTATTCCACTTTCTTTTTTGGTCTAGGGTCTGGGTGATATGGGTGGGTTTTCTGTGAATTTAGGTTGCCTCAGACTAGTTCTTCCCAGCCTCTGAGGTTTCTTAGAGTGCTGGGGCCCTGATCACAGCCAAACTGTCTAGGTGTTCAGCTCTGCCCAGATAATCAGCGTGTGGTCTGCCCCTGGTGTTTAGCTCCACCCAGATACTCAGCGCAACCACCCTGAGTACAGCTCTGCGGCCCCTGTGCTCAGCGCAGGATTCTCCCGTGAAACTGCCCTTAGATGTTGTTTCCTGGCAGCCCCCAGATCCCAAGGACCCTGGAGTGCCCCCCCCAGACAGAGACGTTCCCCCTCACTCACTGTCCCAGTGAGGGCTCCAGTAGCTCACTCTGGTTTGGTGGGGGAGGTTTAGGGGGGGGAGTAAGGTAGACTCAGTTCACGTTTCTGTGCAAGCTTTTTCTCCTTCTTATTATAGTGTGGAAATGTTCAACCCCCCCTTACCTTCGCCTCTTTGGGGTACTGGGGAGTCCTTCTGTTCCTCCAAAGGTGATTTTTATGCTCCTTTGATGTAGTCTATTTCGTTTGGTGCCGGGGAAAGGAAGTGTGTGGCGTCTAGATTGCAGCCATGTTTACCCGGAATTCCACTTAATGCATTTTTAATGATACTTGGTATGAATTTTAAAACTATTCCACCCTAATCAGACCATTCTTTAGAAGATGTGATTTAGCTATTTCCTGATCAGTAACAATGGATATACTTGGAATAATAGAATCAGGTCTTGGAAACTCTACATTCTCCACCCTACTCAGTTTAACAAAATTTTGAAGGTCTGCATCAAACTCAAGAATTAATTATCTGAGGAGATGGCCTTTAACAGACACGTGCAAAAAAAGGACAGACCTTTGGGGTGTCCTAAGTAAAGCTAAGTCCTCATTGGTACAGATGAGATGCAGAAAAGTGATGTAAAAATGTCCATATAAGGCACGTCACTTCCTGCCTCTTGCTTTTTTCCCTGGAGTGATGACTCTGGCTGGCAGCATGTTAAGTGTTCTGACATCTTGGAGTGTTGGGTGGTGAGTTTTGCCCTGGAGCTGATTTCAGGTTTGGGTATCTTAGCTGAGCCCCTTTGGAAGTCAGGCTGATTCCTTCCTCCTTCGTACTCCAAACCCTTACTCCCTCATCTCCTGATCTCCTCGCCCAATACTAATCTGGTGGTGGGGAGAGGGAGAAAAAAAAAAACTACTCCTTCTTCTTCTTTCTTCTTAATTTTCTCCACTATCAATTAAATCACCATAAAATTTGGCAGTTGACTTGGGTATTTTATTATTTGGGATTTCCCTTGGACACCACTTAAATTTAGATTTTTTCAGTCTCAACCATAATTTCACCCTTTACATTGGTTAAATAAGGACCTTGCCAACACTGACAATAGCTGACTCATATCTACCTAAATTGAGAAGGAAATAAATACATAAATGAATGAATGAACAAAATAAAATAAAACTTTATTTTTTCTTTGTATTCTAGCCTTGTTCCTTTCTGGGAGTATGGAGTGTTAAGTTGAGCCTAGGTCTCCTTATCTTGCCCAGGTTGGAAATGTAGTGACCAGTTATAAGTCTCATCACACTGTTAATTCACATGAGAACTTTCATATCCCTTTCCTGACATGAATTGATTTAGTCCTCCTTAGGTAGCCTGGTTCACACACACACACACACACACACACACACACACACACATACACATGCAGTGACATATTGCTGCTGAACTTAGTTTGGATAGCTGAACTGCCTAGCCCTGCACAACTCAGAACTCTTAAGTTTTATAGTAGGTTCTTGTCTTTCCCTTTTATGGCATCTTAAGGAAGTTAGAGATCATGAGTAATACTGCAGTCACATATTATATATGTAATAACTAGTCTGGAGAAGAAGAATGGACAGAAACATGGTCTTGTCAATGTTGCACTAGGAATTAAATGAACAATAAAGAGTTAGGAAGAATAAAAGGTAAAAGAGAACATATTACCTGCAGTGTAAAATTGATTTGTTCAGGGAATATGATAGCTATTACTCAGAGGCCACATACATGTAACCTAATATTAATGATATGTCTTAAGAGTGGGGTCAGGTTACTTGCATGCTGGGATGGGAATGGAAGTGATTTACCCAGAGATGACTGCTGATTTTTGTGTAAAATCAATCTCAGGCTATTATATACTGTGTATTGTGATGGGATCAAAAGGGTTCACAGTTTCCTACTCTTAAGACTTCTAATGGACTATCAGCTCAAAATGATTCAACAGTAGAAGATGGTGGAATGACCCACCATTGCTCCACTACCTACCAAACCTAACAATGCATTAACGGAGACAGAGTTGAGAACAAGGGAAGTAATACATTGCCAGATTATACCTTGATTACTGTGTTCAGTTATAGGCCTCATGCCTGGCTTTCACCCCTCTTCAACTCCATCTATAGACTTCTCTTTTTCCTTCAAGTCTAAGCTTAATTTTCACCTTCTGCAAGAATCTTTTCTAGTTCCTCATAATCTTTGTACTTTCTCATTGAGCTTATCTCAGATTTATCCTATAAATATATTGTTTCTGTATAGTTTCTTTGAATATTGTCTTCCCCCAATAGACTGAGATCTTGAAAGCAAAAAAAAAGGTTTTTTTCCTTTTACTTCATTTTTAAAATAAAATTTTACTTTACTTGCAGTTCTGAATTATCTCTCTCTCACCTCCTACTCTCCCACCTACTTAGAGAAGGAGAAAACTGAAACCTCTGACAAATGTCTATAGTCAAACAAAACAAATGCCCCCACTAGCTATGCCCTTCCCCAAATATTCTTCAATTTATATTCTTGAGTTCATCACTTCTCTGTCTGAAGATAGTATGTTTGTCATGAGGGGTACAGGTTTTTTTCCCTTTCTTTGTATTCATAGTGCTTAATTCCATAACTGAAACATAGCTGGTGCTTACTAAGTGCATACTGATGACTTGATTCTAAGACTGAGATATGAAGGGAAGTTCAGGATGAAGGGGATGGGAGAGAGACTAGGGGTATGTACTGGGGCTAACCATATGGCTCTGGTTTCTTGATGGATTGGTTGGTGGAGATGATAATTCCAAATCAGAAAGGCATCTTCAGCATCAGTATCAGAAATGTTATCACTCTTCAAACATGCTTTGGCCATATGTGTTCCCTAGTATGCACATTTCTACATGTTTTCTTCATGATTACAAATTCTCATGATGACAGGTGTGCATTTGTGGGAGAATATGTTCCAGGTTTATGGTAGGGGTATTTTGTTACTTTTCTTTAACATTCCATTTTATTAAATTCCTGTGCTTTGAGCTAATTATTACTTCTGAATGACTAGTAAAAGTAAGCACATTATTGAGAGTCTACTCTCAAAATAGAGCTATGGTTTTTGTAATTTCAACCTGTAATATTCCGTCAGACTGCGATAGTTACCCTCTGGAAGATCTGTCCTGATAGATGAATAGAAAGAGTATATTCTGTGCTACAGGGTAATTGCTACTGTAGTCTGCAGTGTAACTAAACTACTCTATTCCTAGGGTTTATTCCACCCTTCCTATTTCCATGCCTTTAGTCTCACCAGTATCTATGCCTATGAGACAATGTATATATCCCACAGGATGCATGGCATGAGTCCAAGTTATCCCCATTTATAAAGGCCCAGCTCAAATGTAACTTCCCTCAGGAACCCTTCCTGTTTGCCCTTGAGATGCCCTCTCCTACCAGAAGTGATAGCTTTTCCCTCATAGAACTTTGCATGTTTCCTAGCATTTATTCTACATTGCTATGTAGCTTGGGAATATACCATTTCATTCTATTAAATCTTAGCTCCTTGGGGTCAGCTGAGTAGCTCAGAGGATTGAGAGTCAGGCCTAGAAATGGGTGGTCCTAGTTTCAAATCGGGTCTCAGACACTTCCCAGCTGTGTGACCCTGGGCAAGTCACTTAGCCCCATTGACTAGCCCTTACCTCTCTTCTTCCTTGGAACCAATATACAGTATTGATTCTAAGATGGAAGGTAAGGATTTTTAAAAAAGTAAAAATAAAAAATAAATCTTGGTTCCTTGATAGCCAGAATAGTGTCTCATTTATCTTTGTGTCAACTACAGGGTCAAGAGCATAGAGGAAACTTAAATGTTTACTGAATTGAATTGCTATAGATTTCAGAAAAAAAATAAGGATAGGACCCAGACTTTTGATTTAATCAGTGCTAGGAGCTCCTACATGAGCAAACTCCCTTTACCAATGAAAGTGAATAGCTCCTCTACAATGTATTCTTTTAGAGAGTTGCCTGGTTCAATGAGATTATCAAGTGACTTGCCCAGGGTTAACAATACAGTCATTGCCAAGGGTAATACTTGAACCTAGGTCTCTCTGAAGTCAAGGCTAACTCCACAATGCCACAACACCAGACAAAAAATTATTTTTTTAACTATAAACACTGGAATCATACCATGAGAGATTATATATTTCAAAGTTTCTCTTAAAGATATACCAATGCTTCTTTATGTCCTATGACTTCCTTCCTCCATACTTTTGCTCATGCTATTCTATATCCCTGAAATGTCCCCTTTTATATTCTTTTCCCATTCAATTCAATTTTATTCATGTTTTATGTGTAAGGCACTGTTTCCATTCTTCAAAGTCCCACTTAAGTTTCACTTCCTCCATTCAGCCTTTCAGGATTGCACAGTTATTAATGAGTTTTCTCCATAGACTTCATAGCACTCTGTTTTGTACCTCATCTCTTTGGGCCACTTGTCTTGTGATACTATATAATATAGAAAATTGTTTCCATCTAAAGACCATCACTCTCCAAAATGGACTAGAAACTCCAGGAAGAAAGGATGCATGACTTTAAATTATTTATTCATTTTGGCTACATATAAAACAATTTTTTTCTGACATTTTAGGATTCAGATTTTTCTTGCTCCCTTCATCCATTCATGGAGAAAGTAAAGTATCTGATATAGGTTATCCCAGTGCTTTCCTGCAATAAATATTTCCATATTACTTATGTCACAAGAAGACACATATTACACATACAATAAAAAAGCTCTTGAAGGAAAAAAGTGGAAGATGACATGCTTTGACCTCCAGTCAGACTCCAATATTTCCTTCTTTGGTTGTGGACAGTATTTTTCATTATTAGTCCCCTTTGGACATTTTGGAAACTTGCTTTACTGATAATGATTTATTCCTTCACAGCTGATCATAGTATATTTATTTTATTGTATGTATTGTTCTCCTGGTCCTGCTCACTTTACTTTGCATCAGTTCATATAAGTCTTTCTAGATTTTTCTGAACTCATCCTGTTCCTCATTTCTTATGGCACAATGATATTTCATGGTAACAATATACGACAGGATATGTGGATTATTTAAATTCTCTTTCTCCCCTATCCTCTAATTCAGTGATCTTCAAACAGTGATGATCAATAAGTACTTATCATATGATAATACCAATGGATAAATCATCTATGAAATGGTAAGCCAATGTTTCAGTTCCAGCTGATGCAAGATGAGGGGCAGAGGAATTGGGTGTGAGCAAATTAATTGATTCCTAAGACCAGGTTGGAGAAAAAATGAGCATCAAGGGTTACTACATTCCTATCATGGAATAAACATCATATTTCAGTCACTGACCTAGCTTAACATCTCACAGAACCATTGAGCCATAGGATCACATAAATGGTAATGATCTCAAACACCAAACTGTACTTGGAAAAGAATTATTTCTATAGTATTCCAGGAAGTCTTTGTTTGAAGACCTCCAGTGATAAAAACAAACAAACAAACAAACAAACATGTTTGACTCCTTAAAAGACAGTCAATCACATTCTGGGATGTCTCCAATTGGTAAGAACACTGACCTTACTTATGTTGAGCTGAACATGCTGTGTCTGCAACAACTACCCATTACTTTTACTTCCAACCTCTTAGGACAAGAGCATTTTTCATAGGACAATCCTTCCAACTTTTAAAGATGTATCTCATGCCCTTCAACCAAAAGCAAACAGCTATTTGGGGAATAGTAAGTAGTGCAGTTTCACTGCAGCAAAGTGTCCTACCCACAATTTTGCATGAAAAGAGATCCCCAACACCAAGGACAGTTCCCTCAGAGGATGTCTACCTCAGGATAAAGGGATTCTGAGAATCCATACTGTGAAATCTTCTTTCCTCTTTTACATATATACTAACCTTGCTTCCTCTAATGGTTGATGGTTGTAGTGGTTGACAGAGGCTCCATGATAAGGTTTGAATCTAGACAATAGTGCCTCTTCCAGGAAGGGTTGTTGCTAATAATGAAAACTCAACTTCATATTCTTGAAGTAAAATGAATACTTAAGTGATGTTGAAGAATGGCTGAAAATGTTGTGATGTATGGTTATAATGGAATACTATTGAGTCATAGGAAATGATGAATAGGATGGATTCAGAAAAACCTAAAAAGACTTCTATAACACTTTATATAGTGCTTTCCTCATAGTAGTGTTGGTATTATTACCCTTTTGGTAGGTGAAAAGCAAAACAAAACCACTCCTTACTCTAGGCTACTCTAAGACAGGAGTTTCTTAACTTTTTTTGTGCTCCTTTGACAATCTGTTAAAATCCAAAGACTCAACTCAGAAGAAAAAATTTAAATGCATAAAACAAAATACATATGTTTGCATAAGGAAGTAATTATATTGAAATAAAGTTAGCATTTTAAAGACTAGGTTTCCCTATCTCACTTGGTCTGAAAGTGCTGGGATTACTCATTGCCCCATCCAACTCTGATTATCATGGGAGCTTTGATCTGCTCCATTTTCAACCTCCTTCAGTTTACCTTGCCTTCTGAAACCTAGTGGACATTTGAATGCCAAAGTTACTACATATATATAAAATCTGCTTAGACCACTGCAAGTCAGATCCCCTAAACTCAAGGGATCCACCAACCTTAGTTTCCTTGGCATCAGAGATTACAGGTATAAACCAATATTACCTGCTATAATTTTTTAATCACAAAGAACCCCTGCTCAGATGCAGAGGAAATACAAAATTTCATTTCTAAAGAGTTTCATGACCCAGGATTTCCCTGTATTGATTACATCAAGCTTCCCATTTTATCCCTGTTTCTTCATAAAATCCATAGTGATTGAATTCAATAAATTTTTAAGTTCTTATTATGTCCTTTAGAATTTTCTCAAACCCAAAGGGTTCGTAAGCAATAGAGTTGGGGCTGGGACCCAGGCCAATTCCCCTTCCACTGCACCAAGTTATGTATTTGCACATTTAGTGGCCAACAGGGGCTATATCTTCAATGAGTGCCTAAGACCAAGGTGTGCCTGGCAGCTGCGGCTGGCAAGGGGGGGCTGGTTACTAAGACAAGTGCCAGAGGCAAATTATCTAGCCTGTGGTCAGAGTCATCTAAGATGCTGAGAGCATCACAAAAGGTACACAGTGTATGTGGAGAGAAATAGGTTTGGATTTTTTTTCTTCCTGAAATAATATTGTCTGGAGCCTGGGAGACATAGAGTTATGGGAGTTATGAGGGAAGGGTTCAGGACAATGCAAAGTCATCTCAAAGAATTCTGCTATTGACAATGCCAGGACTTTATAGTGATGAATTTTCAGGTGAGTATTTTCAGCCCCAATTGAGAAACAAAATATCAATAATGAGAAGAAGAAAGATTTCAGAGAGGGCCCCATATTCCCTTCTAAAGGTTCCGTGCAAGAAAGGTGGCCCAAGAAAGTCCACTGGATCATCAAGGCTTGGCCCAGTCCCAAGAAAAAGAACAACTGAACTTTTAAAGCAGTCATTTTTATCCCAAGAACTTGTTATATATACAGATACATATGTACAATATGCAAATATGTTACATGGATAAATTTATTTCAATCCAATTGGCTTTCTGTGTAATTCTATGTATCTAGATGACACCGTGAATTGACAATTGGACTTGAGTGAAGACAGAGTCAAATCCAACTTCAGACACTTAGTAGCTGTTTGACCTGGGACTAGTTACTTAACCACTTTCTACATTATTTTCGACAACTGTCATATGGGGATGATAATAAAATTATTTTATTATTATCCCAAGGTTGTTGGAAGGATCAGATGAGGACTAAGATAATATTTGTAAAGTGTTTGGTAACTCTAAAAGTGCCATACAAATGTTATCTATTTATCTATCTTGTGCATTTGAAAATATTATTCTAAGGAGTTCATAGGTTTTGCCAGATTTCCCAAAGGGTCAGTTACACAAAGCAGGTCAAGAACTCCTATTTGAAAGACTGAGAAAAGCTGAGCCAATCCTTGTCACTTTAAATCCTTCTCCCCAATCAATAGTAGCCTGAAAAGAGAACATGGAGAAATAGATTTTGGAGTTCATGTGCCACCATTGGTTTCTCCATTGCTTGGTGATGGTGAATGTGTAGTTTCCCCATTACACTATGAGCTTCTTCAGCTCTTTCTTTTACCTTTCTTTTTATCTTCTGAATTTTTCCTAATTCTGGCACATAGTAGGAGCTCATCATAAATATTTCTTCATGGACTGTCTGTATGTGAGGAGGGGAGAGTTTGAACTCTGAGTAGCATCTTAAGGGAACTGTATATGATAAATTGTTCCACATTGCCGTTCAATCACAGAATCAGAGGCAAAAAGAAACTCAGATGGCATATAGTCTGTCTTGAGTTTGACCAAGAAGCCCCTTTATGGTGTCCCATGCTTTAAGACCTCTAATGAACAAAGGTCTAATTTCTAAAATTTATAAGAAGCTAAGTAAATTGTACAAAAAATCCCAAGCCATTCCCCAATTTGTCAAATGGTCAAGGGACATGAATAGGCAATTTTCAGATAAAGAAATCAAAACTATCAATAAGCACATGAAAAAGTGTTTTAAATCTCTCATAATTAGAGAAACACAAATCAAAACAATGCGGATGTATCACCTCACACCTAGTAGATTGGCCAATAGGACAGTAAAGGAAAAAAATAAATGTTGGAGGGGTTGTGGCAGAATCAGGATGCTAATGCATTGCTGTTGGAATTGTGAATTAATCCAGCCATTCTGGAAGGCAATTTGGAATTATGGGCAAAGGAATTTAAAAAGAATGCATACCCTTTGACCCTTCCATACCACTACTAGGTTTGTACCCCAAAGAGATAATAAAGAAAAATACTTGTACAAAGATATTCATAGCTGCACTATGGTGGAAAAAAATGGAAAATGAAGTGTTGTACCTTGATTGGGGAATGGCTGAACAAACTGTGGTATCTGATGGTGATGGAATACTATTGTGTGGTAAGGACTGATGATCTGGAGGATTTTCATATGAACTGGGAGAACCTCCATCCAAATGATGCAGAGTGAAATGAGCAGAACCAGGAGAACATTGTACATAGAAATTAAAACATTTTGGAACTATCCAATGTAATGGACTTTGCTACTAGTAGCAATGCAACAAGCCTGGGCACTCCTGAAGGACTTATGGGAAAGAATGTTACCCATAATGAGAGAAAGAACTATGGGAGTAGAAACACAAAAGCAAAGGATATGACATCACTTGTCACATGTATATAAAGGTATGTGATTTGGGGTCTATGCTTTAAAAGATTGCTCTGTAGCAAAAATGAATAATATGGGAATAGGTATCAAGTGATAAAATTTTTACAACCCAGTGGAATTGCTTGTCAGCTCTGGGAGTGGGGAGAGAAGAGGGGAGGAAAAGAAAATGAATCATGCAAACATGGAAAAATATTTTTAAATAATTTTTAAAGTGAATATAGGATGCTTTATACAGATATTTTTATAATCAATTTCTAAAAATCAGTGTTTTCCTTTTTACTCAATTTATTATATATCTATGTGCAGCTTATAAATCTGGCCTGATGACATCGGGTACTACCAATTTTTAAATTTTGTTTTCTAAATAGCAACATATTGTTTGTGATCATTTTACAACATTAAATGAAAGATAGCAGCTGATTTTCCTATCAGTAACTGCTCTTCATAGTAATTAAGGAGATCTCTGATTTCAAATGACATCCTGCTTCGTAAATATTTTTAGAAATGTATTGTTAATTTTAAATAACCAAATAAGTTCTCACAAATAAAGAAATATTAAATGGGAAAAAATAAAAGGACATTAAGGCACAAAGAAAATATTTAAGCTGAACAAAGTCATAGAAGTAGTATTGCAGGTAGAATTTGAACTCAGATTTTCTGACACTAAATTCAATTCTTTACATTATACAAGGCTGCCTTGCCTTGGATCACTCTCCAGCTTAATTATATCTTTTCTAAACAATGGCACCTGGACCAAAGCACAATATTCCAGACATGGTCAGAAAAGGATAGAATATAACATAACTAAGAACTCCCTTAATCTAGATATGTTAATAGAGCCTAAACTTCACACAGTCAGACCTAGTGGTACTTTTTTTCCATTGTCTAGCCCATGTACAAACAACAGAGTAGACATCTTTATGACCTCAGCCTGTCACAGAATTCAGAGAAACTATTTTCAGGGCACATCTGGTGATACAGAAGGAAAACCTGTCTTAGGTTTCCATTCTCCAAAAAAATAGATTTCTCCTTGGGAGAAAAAAATTATTTATTGCTCCCAGAGAATTTTCCTGTCCCCATAAAACAAAGCCAAGTGTGTGCAGATGGGGAAACTTGAAAATGTGCTTCTCCACACAGGCCTTTCCACCATCTGTCTCCAGAGAAGCTGGTTCCCTCTCCTGCCTCCAAAAACAACAGACTAATACCCACATCATGGCCTCCAAGGGAGAGTCAGAGAATATCTGCAACCTAAGAATAGATTATCAGGGAAGCTTGGTTTGAAACCTGGACTCAGCCACTTACTGCCTTGATGACCTTTGGAAAATTACTGAATCTCTTTGATCCTCAGTATCCTCATACGTAAAAATGAAAGTTATCAGGGCCGAGTAAGTATCCTTTTCAAGGTTCTTCCATCTCTAAACCAATAATCTATTATCCTAAATTCTGTCTAAATAGTTGCCCCAAAATTGCAATGTATCTCCTTCATATTTATAAAATATAAACAATTATTAAATTCTATTTCCAGTATGGAACGTGCCATAAGTTTCGAATCAAGAGACTTGAATACAAATCATGACTCCACAACTTATTAAACATATTCAATCATGGGTAAGTCACTTAACAACTCTGGTCATTCATTTACACATTTTTCAAAATGGAGATAATACGATTTCTATTCTCTACCTTACAGGCTTGTTGTGAATCTCAAATTAGATAATTATGTAAAATGTTTTGTAAACCTTTAAGTGCTATAACATACAAATGTAAGCTGATAAATATGTTGCCTTTCTAAATCTGGCATGTTGGAAGGACAGCTAAATGCAGCTACAGCTATGGGAAATGCCTGGGGGTATTTACAGAAAGGAATGCCCATGTGGTAGGCAATGACTAGGGTTGATGACCAAGGCTATGTACTCTGAGAGGAATGATTGGGCCAGGTATATGTTGAAACTAGCTTTTACTGGTTCACAAGACCAGATTGTAAAAATTTTAGTGTGTGTTTCAACCTGGTAATTGGCAAATGCTACAAATTAGTACTTGATTTATTGTTTTATTAATTGTCTAGACTCAAGAAAAGGATGATAAAAATTAATGTAAATTAAATATAAAAGTATGACATGCATCTCTCTCTTTATATGTACACACACATACACACACACACACACACACACATATATATATATATATATATATATTTTTTTTTAGAACACATTTAACAGCCTACCTTTGACAAAGGCTATGATTGCCTAGTGGTTACAAAGTAGAATCAGATGATGATCATAGACTATTCAAAGGGAGAAGATAATAAGATTATCCAATCAGAGTCTATGACCTCACATTTCAGTGACCCCAGAGAAAGCCTGGGATCATTCACTTTGCTCAATGGCCTAGAGTCATCCAGTTCTTGGATAGTTGGCATCCAAGGACCTATAGCCTAAGAAGATAATACTGAGTTTAAGGATAAATGTTCTGGATGTATTTGATCTTGGCTCACTATTGTGACAAGGAAATCACTTTAAAAGACTGATATATATTAATTTAAGGTCGTCAAGGAATTCAGAGCTATGTAATTCCTTAATGAAAACTCAAGTCAGCAGTCAACCTTTTATGGAGTTTAATTACAAACAGGAGGAAGAAAAGTATGAGAGAGAGAGAGAGAGAGAGAGAGAGAGAGAGAGAGAGAGAGAGAGAGAGAGAGAGAGAGAGAGAGAGAAGGGAATAGGGCTTAAATACCCCCTCTCTGTTTAGGCTGGGCCAAAAGGCCCAAGCCCTTAGATAGCTGAGGCAAAGGAAAGAGATCAGTCCCTATCACTCACGTGACCAAAATGGAGAAACAGTCTCAGGGGCCTCCACCTCCAGCTTCCTTCAGAGCAAGCTTCTCAGAGCACAACCTCTCAGAGCAAAAACTCTCCAACCACCCCCAGTCCTCAGACCCTGCTATCTTTAAGGAAACCATCCAAGTTCCCTCCCCTCAGTTCTCACATCTACCAATCACTGTCCATGTCTTCCCTGTGCCAATGGTGGCTCTACCTTAACCCAGGACCGCCCAGTGGTCTGTGGCTTTGCACATGTCTGTTGAAGGTCATATTCTCAAATAATTAAATCTTGATCTATGCTGCAGCCCTTCCTAAAGCCTGTTAGGACTGAGTAGGGTGGAAATTGTATTTTCCAAGACCTGGTTCTGTCATTCCAAGTATCTCTATTGTATCAATTCTAAAATCAATCATGACTCAAAGAACTTCCTGTTCTATGCTTAAGCATAGGTCAAAGCCCTTTCCATTGTTCAGCAAAAGGTTTCTGTCCTAAAGTAATCTTAAGTAGGGAGGAGAAGGACCCTCCCATGCCAATGGGGTTCACATTCCAATAGACTATCAGTAGGAAATTTTTCAAGTATGAAATTTCCCAATGGTGAAATTCCCAACATTTATAAGTCTAAGAAATTTTAAGGTTTACAATGATGATCATTGGGAGACTAGTTTCCCCATTGATTATTTAACATAATCAAATTGTAGTTCTAAATGCACTTCTAACTATAGATATACACAATATTCAATTTTCTAAGAGAAATTAGAATAGTGAGAGAGGAAATAGAAAAGAAAAGACTCTTTGTAGTGGAAAAAAATTGGAAAATAAAGAGATGCTCTCTAATTGGGGAATGGCTGAAAAAAATATGGTATCTGTTGGAGATGGAATACTATTGTGCTGAAAGGAATAATGAACTGGAGGAATTCCATGTGAACTGGAATGACCTCCAGGAACTGATGTAGAGTGAAAGGAACAGAATTGGGGGAACATTGTACACAGAGACTGATACAGTGATATAATCGAATGTAATGGGCTTTTCTACCAGCAGAAATGCTGGTAGACAACCCAAGACATCCAGAGGAACTTATGAGAAAGATGCTAGCCACATGCAGAGAAAGAACTGGGGGAGCAGAAATGCAGAAGAAAAATATAGGATCAATCACATAGTTTGATGGGAATAGGATTGTGGTTTTGGCATTAAAAGATCACTCTACTGCAAATATGAATAACATGGAAATAGGTCTTGAACATACATAACCCAGTGAGATTGCCTGTCAGTGCCAGGAGTGGGGAGGGAGGAAGGTGGGAAAAATCATGAATTGTATAATCACAGAAAAATATTCTAAATATGTTTTGATTTTTTTAAAGAATTGACTCAATTTGGGAAGAACATACACAATCAAGTGAGTATAAAAAGCTATCTTACTCTACAGAAAAAATAGGAGGTGAAGCAAAGAGTAGGGGCTAGGGTTGACTGAAAAGAGGTCAAACTGTGAGAGTGCGAGATCAGAAACTAAACAGGAATAAATAGGATGGAAAGTAATACACAGTAATTCTAATGGTGCAAAATGTTTTTTTTTACAAATCTAATAAATCTAATAATGCCCTCATTTATAAAATACCTACACTAATCAGATTAGCTATTATGACAGAAAAGGAAAATGACAAAACTTGCAGAGGATATGGGAAAGTTGGGACACAAATGTATTGCTGAAGAAGTTGTTTAATTACCCCACTCTATTTTCCTCTTTCCCCTCCTCACAATGAACTCTTCTTTCTCATGTCTTAATTTTATTTTTTATCATCACAGATCAATTTGGACCTATGTCCCAAAGTCTGTAAAACAGTATATCCTTTGATGTAGCAATACCATTACTAGGTTTATATCCCAAAGAGATAAAAAGGTCAGAGAAGACATCTTCTCAACCATACAATGATCCCAAAGGACTAAATGATAAAAAAAAATACCATCTTCTTCCAGAGAAAAGGGACTGTGTCTGAATCAAGAAACAAAAGCAAACTTTTTTCATATTCCTAATTTCATTTTTGGTTTGAGTTTCCTTTAACAAAAGAATTAATATGGGGAGATGTTTACAAGATTGCACATGTAAAGTCCATTGAGATTGCTTACCATCTCAAGGTGGATAGAGAGTTGGGGGCAGGGAGAAAGGGAAGGAGAGAATTCAAGACTCAATGTTCTTTGAAAAATATTGGATATTTTTTACATATAATTGATGAAAAAATAAAATAAAATTTTAATACCTTAAAATAATGTTTACTAATAATTTTAGGTTTGGGTTTCTTATCACATTAAGGAAAAATCCACTTATACCTTTGCTTTCAAGTGATTTTAATAGGAATAATAGTTGCATTTAGGCAAAAGCTTTAAAAAGTGATATATAAATGTTAGCTGTGATTAGTTATACCTTTGTCACCCTGGACAAGAAACTTAACCCCTCTAGGACTCAGTTTCCTCATTGATAAAGGGAAAGTCTTGAAGTAGGTTCTCTCTAAGGTGCTTCTGATCTCTATTTTATAATTATATTAGTAGGTAATCTCCCTGAAGATGGAGATTGCTTCATTTCTGTCTTTGTAAGCTCAGCACCTCATGCAATTCCTGGCCCATGGGAAAGTGTCTTATGCCCAAAAAATATTTGAGTGAGTGATTCAGAGTAGAGCCTAACCTTGTTTGTGGGTTCTGGATAAGCTTGGCCTGAAGAATACCTGTGAGGCCATATATTTGGTCTGGGTATAGTGTATGTGGAAATCCCATGTCTGACTTAAAGCCCTATATGGACCTGAGTTTTGAGAGTTTCCCAGTTCAAAGGTCAGGAGAGGAAAGATAAATGTAAGAAATAAGGTTAAAGAGAAAACTTGAAGGATAAGTGAAAGAAAATGGAGGATATAATAGGGGCAAGAATGAAGTACAGAGGTAACCATCTGGCTACCTGTCCATGAATCTGTGTGATTTGAGAAGTCCTGACCAACAGGGTCTCCAGGTTGTACGCACCTCTAACAGAGATCAAAGTAAAAATAAAGGGCAGATCTGCTCTGACAAAGTAGGGAGATGTAGGGAAGAGTTTCTAACCAAGGAACTAAAACATGCAAAGAAAATAGTCCTTAATTCAATTCAGTCCACTTCAATTCATTAAGCTTACTTAAGGGCTTACTATGTAATACCTCTTGGAGATAAAAAGACCAAAACAAGATTGGTTCTTGCCTTCAAGGAGATTACATTCTATAACTAATGTTACTATTACTATTTCAATATGGGTTTGTGAGCACTGCATTTCTCTCCATGGGTCTGGGCCCAAGTAATTTGTCCATTAAGAACAGATAATCTTGGACTATAAGTGATCACCTGAGTGATATGGAAATAGGTCTTGATCAATGACATGTAAAACCCAGTGGAATTGCTCATTGGCTATAGGATGGGGTTGGGAGGAGGTGAGAGAGAAAACATGATTCATGTAACTCTGGAAAAAATATTCTAAATTAATTAATTAAATAAACTTCAAAAAGAGAACAGACAATCAATTTCCCAAGGACTGAGAATCCTTGTTTTCCAAGAGGGATTTCAACATGGCCATGCCTTATTAGAGATATTTCCTTTAGGGGAAAAGACCTGGACTAATCCTCAGAATTTACTTTGAAATCAATAGCTTCTTTAAGGGGAAATCAATGTAATTCATCTTGACATTTGGATAATGCCAAGTAATGGATCCACATTCAGTGGAATGTACCTCAAATAGGATTCAGTAAATGCTTAATCTGAAAATGGAGAATGATCCTTTAGGGAGGAAAAGTTTCATTGCTCATGGCTCCACTACGAGTTCACCACTATGATCATACCTAGAAGTGCTCCCTCTTACAATAGAGGCTCCTTATAAGAGAGTGATCTAAACCTCAGACCTACTATCAGTTAGATTTCTAAAGAAAATCTGACCCTGCTTAAGAAGCCTCAGTTCCTTACAGTGTGGCTCATAAATATCATTCTAAACTGACTCATACATTCTGCATTCTTGCCAAACTAGCCTACTTGCTTTTCCCCATACATAACAGTCTGTTTTCAGCCTCTGGCCTTTGCTCTGCCTCATGCCTGAAATGTTTTGTCTTTTTCCCTCCATCATGTAGAATCCATAAGTTTAAAGTGAGCTTAGATTTCCCTTTCTAAAAAATACCTTTCCTGTTCTCTCCATTTGCTAGTGTTTTTCCTTTTCCTCCTTTATCCCCCATACATATACACCAATAATAATATTAACACTTTGTAATGAATGGTGGTACAGTGGATAGAGGACCAGGCCAGGGGTCTGAGAATTCAAATCTGACTTCAAATATGTACTACTTGGTTACCTTTGGCCAGTCACTTCATCCTGTTTGTCTTAGTTCCCTTGTCCATAAAATGAGCTAGAAAAGGAAATGGCAAACCACTTCAGTACTTTTGATGAATATAAGGGTTAAAAATTAAAGGGATTGACTGAATTTATAAGAGTGTAGTCGCCAGAATTTATTACTCAAGTCAGAATGACTTTATAGCAATTTATTTATAAAATAGAGGGAAAGAAAGGAAATGAGAGGGAGTAGATATTTACTCTGGCCTAGAACCTCTGACCTCTAATTAGAACCAGGCAGGGCTTCAGAGGCGCCAGCAAAAGGGACCTAGAGATAAACTAAACAAGGCCTCTCCCAAGATGAGGGGCCTCTCCAGAGGCTAGTGCCTCCAGAAAGTCAGGAAAGAGAGTCAGCCTTTTTCATTTACCCATGTGGTAGTCCTAAAGAAAATCAAAGAGCAGTCTGAGGTCCCAAGCCAGAGCTCCTTCAAGGTCAAGTTCTAAGATAAAAGATCTCATCACAGGAAGTTCTTGCCATTTTTAAAGACCCTTCCTTTCATCACTTCCTGTGCCTTCCTTCCACTTTATGTGGACCAATTATAGTCTATAAATTTTCTTAGGACTACTCAGGAGGCAGTCAGTCAATTCTGATTCATTACTCACTATATCACAGGTGGGTCACAGGTCCCCATATATAAGGATAAGAAGGGTATATACACTTTTGGTGGTTAAATCTAACATGGGCAAGGGGAGAATTAATCCCATCTTCATACAAGAAAACCCTAAATGGGATCATGAAGAGTTAGATGTGACTAAAAACAACTTAACAACATTGAATCTGTTCATATTTCATATTAGAAATAGGATAGATTGATAGATAGATACTGGACCTTGAGTCAGAAAGGCTTGAGTTTAAGTTCAGACCTGATTTATAATGATTAAGGGAGTCTAGTATGTCCCTTAACTTCTCACCTTTATATCTCAGTAACCTTCACAAACCCATTGGTAATACAAGGATTTCATATTTGTACTGGGAGAAGGACTTCCCTCTATTAATGAAATCATTCATATAGTCAAATTAGAGACAGAGACAAAGAGAGAAGGAGAGCTTCTGTTTGCCCCTTGGGTTCCTAGGACAGAGAGGGGGAGGATGGAAATTGTTAAGGTGGAGTCAAAAAGGACTGGCAACTGAACCAGAAAGAACCACCTACTGATTAAGATGAGGAGTTGGATGGGTTCTGATTTCTTTTGAAGAGGTTTTTTGGATGGAATACAGTCAGTACACACTCTCCCTTTAACTTTGAGGGAGAAGGGAAAGGGATCTCTTTCCCATCCTGTTCCCCAGCATCATTTATGGTTTCAAGTACACATGCTTTCATAGATGAGTCTGAGATGATACCTCAAGTTTCCAGTTTCCATCATCCAACTCTATTAACACCTAATCCACATCTTTCCATCTTGTTCATAAGAATTTCATGATATATTTTATTGATAACTTAGTGAAAATATATTCACAGCATTCTATTCTTCTCTTACTTTAAATATTCTGTCCAAAATATGACATTTGGTTAATCTAAAATGACCAATAAGGGGTATGAAAGACTACTGATTGATTTATGCTATTTGATGACATGTTCAGGAAAAGAAATACAAATCAGAAGAATTCTAATGGTGGAAATCACATATAAATAACTAAGAACACAGGATAGAGAGAAGATAATCTCAGAATCAAAACACTTATAATTATGGGGACCAGGAAAGCCTCCTCAAGGTGAGTATGAGGCTAAATGTTGAAAGAAGCCAAGAAGTGAAGGTTAGAAAGGAGAATATTCTAGGTCAATGGTTTATCTGGCAAAAAAGTGAAAAATTAGGAGATGGTGTTATGTATGAGGAAGATCAAGGATTGTAGAATAGATATGTGAAGGAGAAAGTTGACATGTGGAGGGGAGAAAAATGTAAGAAAGCTAAGAAGTTAGAGAGGACAATTTCTGAATAAATTAAAAAGCCAAACAGGATTTCATATTTGATCCTAGAAGTAATAGAGGCTCATTGGATTTACTAAGTGGGGAGTGGGGTGCCAAGGTAGTTTACTGAAAGAGTGAATGCCAAGGGAAGACTTAAGGAAAAGAACCTTGGCAGTGGTGTGAAGGATAAATTAGAATGGAAAAAGATTTTTAAACCAAGAGACCAATTGTAAGACTATTGAATTCAATCAGAAAAGAGATGATGAATGCCTTATACTAAGAAGGGGGTTAGTGTCAGAGTAGAGAGAAGAGATTTTACACAGGATATGTTGGGGAAGATAGAAATGGAAAGCTTTGGCAATAGATTGGATGCACAAAATGAATAAGGATAAAGCCCAGTTTGGGAGCTTGGGTGAGAAGGAAGATGGTGGTGCCCTCTAAAAGTTAAAAAAAAATAAGTTCAGAAGTGGGGAGGAATTACTTGGAGGAAAGAGATGAATTAGTCATTAGAGAGGTTATAGTGGGGATTCTGTTTGCTTATGAGATGGCTACTGAGGTCTCTTCCAGTTTTCAAATCCTGTGACTTTGACAACATAAAAGCAGTGATAGGATCATAATCTAAGTATAATTCATGATGTAAATATCTATTAATGTAAGCCTATGGGTCTTTTGTGTTTCAAGCATTTTTTGTGGAAGATGAAATAAATAGCTCTCTGTTACTTCATAGTCTAAAGCTCAATTTTATTTAAGACATTTTTCCTGAGGCTCAGGACAGGGGACACAATGAGCCAGAACCTGGGAGAAAATTGAACATAGCCCAAATGAAGTCCAACTAGATTTCTTATGGGCCAGAGGCACTCACTACCTTGTCTACAGTTGACATTTATTTGATAAGCTATATCTGTGTGTAGGTACATGTAAGTGTGAGTATATGTACATGACACGTGGAGGGGAGAAAAATGTAAAAAAGCTAAGAAGTTAGAGAGGACAATTTCTGAATAAATTCAAAAGCCAAACAGGATTTCATATTTGATCCTAGAAGTAATAGAGGCTCATTGGATTTACTAAGTGGGGAGTGGGGTGCCAAGGTAGTTTACTGAAAGAGTGAATGCCAAGGGAAGACTTAAGGAAAAGAACCTTGGCAGTGGTGTGAAGGATAAATTAGAATGGAAATAAATTAGAAAGGAATATGCCTTTGTATATATTATGGACCACTAAGGTAAAGTGCCATGCTTGGTGTCAGGAAGATCTGAGTTCTTACTAGCTATATAACCATGGGTAAGTCACTTAATCTCTTTTTGCCTCAATTTCCTCATTGTAAAATGGGGATAATAGTAACATTCCCTCCCATGGTTATTGTGTGGAGCAAATAAGTTTAAAGTTTGGAAAGTGCTTAGCACGGTACCTGTCAGATAGCAAGTGATATATAAATATTAAATATTCATTATTATTATTACTCATGACAGTAATTTAAACAATAATTAAATTTAGTGGAATTTTTTCTCAAAGTAGAATGCGAGCTAATTGATGGCAGACCGTTTCCCTTTTGTCTTTTTTTCCCCAGTGCCCTAATTCTGTGCCTGACACACAGAAGACAATAAATGGTTCTTGAACTGGATAGAGTTGAATTTGGATTTTAGGTATAGAAAAGACTTTAAGGGTATCTATTTCGACCTCTGTACATCACAAAGGAGCAGACTGAAGCCCCTAAAGGTTAAAGGATTTGCTTGAAGCCATCCTGTGCAAAGCTGGGATTCAAACTCTGGTCTTTTGATTCCAAATCCAGTGTTCTTTCCTCTTTAATACATAGCCTAAATTGGTACTGACAAAAGGATCATCTCCTAGCTTTCCTGAGCTTATCTATCTCCAAATTGTTTTCTTCATGAAGATGAAACAAAGGCAATGGAGCAGAAGACTTGATTATTTCTCAATTTCCTGGCACTGTGCCTCTCTTCCATCCCAGAAACCTCCCCTTCTCCTACCAGCTCCAGATTGATAAAGAACCAAGTCTCAGGCCAGAGCCCAGTGGCTAAGGGCATGTCTTTCGTTGATATGAATTCAGTTCCCCAGTGATGTTCACCTTAATTGCTGTCTTTGGGGTAATCTAGGGAGCTCAGCGCCTACCCCCTTTAGGTCATTCTCTTTCCTGGGGACTATGTATTTCCAAGAACAAATATTGCTTCTTCCAGACTTTCTCATGTGGATTGAACTCTGTGGATAAGAAAAAACAATCACACTACAAGTGATAAATTTTGGTTCTTGTCCCAAATAAAACATTTGTCTCTCTTGTGAGTAATTAATTGTTAATTGAATGAGCAATTAATTAAAGCTATTTTATTATGAGACATTGGGATAATATGACTCCAGGCTTTTTTCAGAGTAATTTTTGTTTTATGATTTTAACAGTCAGAATTATTGAGAAAAATAATTCTTTACCTGACATGTTTGAAACATTAAATATTTGGGGGGGGGGAGAAGAAGTAGAGGGAGAGGAGATTGTTACATAATACGGTAATTAGGTCATTTTTAATAACAGTTGACATGCTAGGTATTAATTTCTGCTCACACAGGCTAAATTGCTCAGCATTTTTGTAGGATAAATTGATCCAAGGAGGCAGAAATTCTCTTAGGAATGGTGGCCTGGGGGGAAAGCTAATGAGAGTTTAGGCATGGGTGGCCCTGGAGATGGAAGTGGGAGCAGGTGAGAGGTTGCATGTTCAATTGCCAGGAGGCCCCTGCCTCCAGGCATGTTCCTTTGGAAATAGAAGCCTGGAGGCAATCTTAATTGTGCCCCAAATTCATATGACATAGAAGGTAAAATCAGAAAGTACAATTTTCATGAATGTTCTCTCCAGACTGGCATATGCTGGATGGGGAGTTTTAAGAGACCAGTCGCCATCTCTGACATGGATTCAAACACCACTGGATGGTACAATAACCATACCTATGAACTCCCACCTACCACACTGGCCTGCATAAACATTTTCTATTGAAATGCCTCCCCTCCAAAATCCTCTGTTAAGCCAAACATCCCCAGTTCCTTTGACTTCTTTATGTAGCAGAATGGCACCTTTCTTCATTCTAGCTAACCTCCTTTAGGTATTCTTCAGCTTATCCAAGTCCTTCTAAAAATATGGCACCCAAAGAAGTCTGCAATTACAAGATGTCCAAAAACTTTAATACAGTGGGAGCTATTTTAAGCTCTAGAAATGTGTTAAGATAGTTAAGATAATTTGTATTATTTGGTTAGAGAATTCAACACAAAAGGCAAGGTCTTTGTTGTTAGTAGATTTGCATTTATGCTATGTGCATGTGAATATATGTATGTTTTCTAGATGCACCTATGTTATGTGAAAGCATATATAGAATCCTTGTCTTCAATTGTTTTCCCTCTGAACACTCCCCCTTCTAGTCAATATAGTAAGTTTTCAGTGGCCAGATAAAGTAAAGGAACCTAGAAGTCACACACAAAGCATCTCCAAGATCAAAGGAGAATCATTCACAAATTATATTTCTTATTAACCAAGAATCACAACTTGGTAATATGCGCTAAATCAAGAACACCCATCAAGTTTTGCTGTCAGAGCCATCTTGTCCTATGATATATAAACTTTGGATAAGTTCCAGACATCCACAGTAAGACCAGAGGAACAGCAAATGTTACCGATAACTCTGAGGTGCCGTGGATAGGTCTACCTTAAAATTTTGCCCAAGACTTTGAGATAGTATGATATGTTAATGAACTAACCCAAGGTGGCACAGGTAAGAGTTAGTCTGTGCAACCTAAAATCTTATAAAAATAAAGTGCAAAGCTTGTCCCGTGAACCGTCTTCCACCTCCATTGGATCCTTGAGCCCCCATCTTTAATCTACAGTTATTTGAGTGATTCTTTGTTCCCTGCCTCTCTCCATCCTCTTCCCCATTGCTTCTTGCCTTCCTCCATCCATTCTCTGTCTCTATGCCATCTATGTACCCCCTTTAGTCATTTGTCTCTATATTTTCTGTGCGGTTTACCCCTATCCCCTCTGTGCCTTATTAAAGTGAGAGGGCAGCCTCTCTCCTTGCTGGTCTTTTCAACTGAACATCCAAAGAATTGAGTGCATCTTCCCTGTTTTATAATTTCATGAATTAATTAGAAATTCATGACTGAAGGCAGATGTGTGGTTCTAAATGATAGAAAACCATGATTTTATTTTTTTTTCTTATTGATTATTCTTGATCAACATAAGCTGGATGCCAATCAAAAAGCTCTTAAGAATGAAGTGGAGTTGCCTCCCTATATCTTCTATTGTTTATTTTTTGGTTGAGGAATAGGATCTCCCAAAAGGAGGAAAAATGTGAACTATAGAAAATTTTCTAACTGTAAGTCAGATAGTTACCTGCGGTCATAGAGTATCCAAAAAGCTAAAAAGAAATGAAAATACAATCACCCTGTAACACAGTGGCTATCAAACCATTAGCAAATATTCATAAACACATTGACCAGAACCCTCATATGCTTACAACAAAATGATGAGATAGTCTTTGAAAGATTTAAGTTACAGTTCTCCAAACATGTAGCATTTTGATTTTTTCTCTAAGACTATTTTATAACTTGACATTATTACTTAATATTATTATTAACTGGCAACCTTAGATAAGCCACTAAAAATTGTGCATATGAGAGAGAGACAGAGACAGAGAGAAACAGAGAGAGAGAGAGAGAGAGAGAGAGAGAGAGAGAGAGAAAGAGAGAGAGAGAGAAAGAGAGAGAGAGAGAAAGAGAGAGAGAGAGAGCAGAGAAATAAAGCAGATAATAGAAATGATAGAGTTCTGAATTGAACTTAGTAAGATCTAAGTTCAAATCCTCCTTCCCACACTTCTTAGCTAAGTAATCCTTGGCAAATCATTTCAGCTCTTCTAGTATCTGTTTCTTCATCTATAAAAATAGGGATAATAGTAGCATTTCTCTCATTGAATTTTAAGTTTTTCAAGTAATTTAACATATGGAAAGTGTTTGGCAAACCTTAAAATGAAAGATAAATCTTAGTTATTATTGTAGCTTTTGTTATTTCTGTGTTTATGATTACATATACAATTATGTTGGGGGGTTGTTTGGATTTTTTCAGTTACTATCTAGAGTGAGGAAAAAATTAACTCAAAAATTAGAGTTCTAGAAATTGTTGTTCTAGAAAATATATACATACTTCTTCATTTAGAACTCAAGGCCACTGGCATGCTATAATAAGACCTCTAAGTAGTCCTTCCTAGTGTAATGGGGAACTGTCCTAGAGGGATGTTAGATGTTACAATCCACCTAGGAACTCACCAGGGCCAGTTAAGCACAAAACTCTTGGCTTATGGAAAACAAAGTTTATTTCAATAAAAGGAATAAGGGAAACTGGTAGGTAGGACCCTAGCTCTCTTAAAACTCACTCCACCCAACTTCTAAGTCCTCTGCTTATGAGGAGCCTTCTGTTTCTTCTCTGGGCCCTGCTTACAGCTCCCTGTTCTACCTAAAATCCCCCACACTATCTGACTCTATCCTAATCTTACCACTAGTGATTAATAAAGAAAGAGGGAAAGCCTGGGTTTGGCTGCACTAAGTAACCCAAAGTTACAGACTGGAGTCTTTGGATTACTTTAGCCCAAGAGGAATTCTGGCAGATGGACCACTGACAGATGATCTTTGGACTCAGAGAATTGGTTTCCTCTGAATAAATTCTCTACCTAGGGGTCAAAGATTTCTCCACGAAAGTTTGACTATCCAGGGAAAATCTCTCAGAGCAAAACCCCTCCTTCAGCTTGATGGAAATTCAAGCAAAGAATTGAAAAAACCTTCCAACTCAGAGAAAATCCAAGAAGGAAATTTCAGTTATTTTCAGTTCAAACTCCCACAATTCCTTTCTTACAGTGAATCCTCTCCCAGGGCTTATCTCAAAATTCCTTTCTTTCAACTAACCCTAGAAACCTGCATATATTCCTGCATCATGAAAGAGTGAAACTGGAGAAAAGTCTCCATTTAGGTGGCTTTTCTAGAAAGGATTTATATGAAGATAAGCAGAAGAATCAGATAAGATTAGAATGTCCTGAGGAATTGTGGTCTGCTCCTAGGCAGGGCATACTGACACTAGTGAGATCAGAGAGCCCATAGAGTATAGACTAAGGATGGTCTCTGATCTTAAATATCCAATAAAAAATGTGAAATTCAAATTTTCTTTAATTCATGAGCATTGCTGGTCTTTAGATTACATATGTGTATTGATATACTTATAGCTATATCTATGTACCCATAGATATACATATGTTCAAATAAACAGTAGTCTAATGGGACATAATTTACAAATGGTCAATGTCACAGAAATTGTCTGGTTTTTTTTTTTCTGAATAACTTTCTGTGGTTCTGTCATCTAGGGATAAATCTATCTTCTTTCACTTTTTTTTTTTTTGGTACCTACTTAAATTCTCCAGTCCTACCACTTGGAATAACAAGTTCTGCAAGTTTACTCCCTGCTGTGTAAAATAGTCCAATCTTTAATTTCTTCTAAACTTGTCCCTTTAAAGTTCAAAGGAGTCCTCTAGTTCAAGTCTATTGAGGTTTAGGAAATAAGGCAGCATTCAATCACAGAATAACATTCATGGTTTGATAAGTCCTTATCATTTCCTTTCTTCACAATCATCTTTCTGGATGAAAAGGTCTCATTTCAAGGATTGAACAGATACCCCTAAAAATGCAGAGTGTGTACAGAGTAATGATGATTGCTCCAATTCACATAACAATGCTGATCCAGGAAGGGGTGCATTTTAGGGTGCAACTGATTGCTTGACCTAGCCAACAATTCTTGGGATCTTGAAGTATTCCCACATAATCTCAGATTTTCAAGGGACTTCAGAGTACATTTATTTCTGAATAAGACCCCTCTATAACTTAAGAGCAATTATTTCTATTATACTTTTACTTAATTTTAATTTAATTTGTATAGAGCATGTCACATATCAACACATTCAAACCTTAAAAAAGAATTGCAAGGTGAGTACTACAAATTTTGTTATTCCCATTTTATAGATGTAGAAATGGAGGCTCAAAAAGACTAAGAGGCTTCCTCATGGTAACAAAACTAGTAAACACCTGACTGACATAGTAGGTAGATAGATTATTGGACCTAGAACCAGGAAGAAATCAGTTCCAAACATACCTCAGATACTTATAAACAGCATGGACTCGGTTTCTCAGTTTCTACATTTGGAAATTGGGTATAATAATAGCTCTGACATCACAAAATTATCATTAGAATCAAATGAGGTAACTAATATAAACCATTAAAGTGCTATATAAATTCAAGCTCATATTAAGAATCAGAAGAATTCACATTGTCTTCCATGTATCAACCTCACAGTACTCTATGAATCCTGTCATTAGAGATGATGTGGGGGATCCCCAATAGTCTTCTATGATATAACTTACAAAATAAATAACTTAACATTCACTGAAATTGTCCATTTTCCCTGCTAGCACCTGCATTCTATTAAGACTGCTGATATGCCCAGCAAGAGACAAATTCACCTTTTCTTTGAAGATCCTGAGTGAGGGGGAACCCATTACCTGTTAAGATATTCCACATTTATAAAGTTTTGCTTTTATCAAAGCTAAATTTTACTCTATATAATTTATAATTCTTACAGTTTATAATTCTCAAAGTTCTCAAAAGAATCACATAAGACACCATAGTAGGCTGACCAATCAATAGATAAAATAGATGAAGCAACAGCAGAGTGTTAGAGAGAAATTCAAAGAGAGACAGAGACAGAGAGAGAGTGTGTGTGTGTGTGTGTGTGTGTGTTTGTGTGAGAGAGAGACAGAGAGGGGGAGGGAGGGAGGGAGACAGAGAGAGAGAAGAGAGGGAGACAGAGAGAGAGAGAAACTAATAAGAAATTGCAAGCACTTGAACTTTTAGGAAATTCCAGCTCAATAAAAACATGCAAATTTAGCAAAAATGACTCATAAATTGAGAACATAGCCCTTAACAGTAACCTTAAAGGCAAAGACACACAAACAACTCTGAAACTAGGAAAGAGTCAAATTAGAAATCAATGCATGTCCTAGATCCCATTGGGTAAAGGTTAGCGCAATGACTCCCAGCCTTCCAGTGCTACACTCAGTGGTTATGGACCCCAATACACAGGATCTCATGTATAATTTTCCCTGCATTCTGGATCCTCTTATGGATTTAGATGTTCTCATCCCTTAGCATCCTGTGAAGCCTCAGAATTAGACCAGTCAAATATTATGTTCTTCCAGGCTTATTATCACATCTTCCAATGCTGGCACACACCATAGCAATGGACTACACCACCGAGCTCTCTCCCTTTTTCTTCTGCTAATCAGCACTTATCCCACACTCCCTCAGAACCATGTTCACACACCCTATTCTGGAGCTTCCATACCACAATAACCCTAACTAAATGTCCTCCTTCCACTATCTCACCACATTCTCCAGCCATCTCATGATCTATACCCAGAGGCTGCCACCTTTCAGCTTCCTCAGAGGGATATTCCTAAACAAGTGCTATTATTATCTCAATTTTATTAATGAGGAAACTAAGGCTGAAAGAGTTTAAATAACTCTAGTAAATGACTAATACCAGATTCAAACTCAAGTCTTCCTGATTCCAAGTCAAATATTCACTCTATCCATTATGCCACTGGTGCTCCTCAATACGTACCACATTCTCCAGTATTTCCACTCTCGTTTTCAGCACTAATTACTAAGAATCTACGCTGGCAAAGAGATTGACTAACAGTCCAAGACTAATTGTACTGTGACTCACACCCCCTGTTCTAATCTCTCATTTTCTCTTGCCTGGACTACAGCAAAGGCATTCTAACTCACCTCTCTGCTTCAAGACTGTCCCCACTGAATTTCATCCTCCACACTGCAGCCAAGGTGATTTTTTTAATGCCAATTGACCATCTCACTCCCAAATCCAATGAACTCCATTCACTCCCAATTATCTCCAAGATAAAATAAAAAATCATCGATTTAGCATTTAAAATTCCTTTTTTTTTCAGTTAAAATTCATTTAGTTGCATATTGGTTAGTTATATTAAATTTCTGATTTATTTCCCTCCTTCCTTCCCTTCTCTGCACTACAGAAAGGATCATTTGGGAAATATATATATATATATATATATATGCATATATATGTAGACATATACACATATATCCATAAATGTATATGTGTGTATAGATGTACTTCTCTCCTCACACTCTACAATCCATCCATACTGGCCTAAACTGCTGTCTTCTCAAAGGACATGTCAACTCCAGCTTCCTAGCCTTCATATTTGCTTTCCTCCATAACTAAAAAACTCACCCTCCTCCCCACCTCTGCCTCATACAGAAACCTCATACCTAAATTGAGTCTCCCATGGACACACACCCTCAATAAGGCCACCTCTCTCCACTGAATAATTGTGCCCACCCAAGTTTTGTCCTGTCCACATTTCTCTTCCTCCTGCTACAGTTCAGGCTTGAAGACTATTTGTGTTTCCTTTCTTGCTTCTATGAGAAATTATTGGGCTAATTCACCTCCCTCTTTCATTTGCTCAGTGTCCAGTCCTCCCTGGGTGCACCAGGAAGGCACTGGATAAGAAATGACCTTGAATCAGGCACCTGGAAGTCAGTTACATTTGCCCCTGTCCCATTTGGGGCTCATTGCACAGTTCTATTATACTACAATGGGCCGGAGTCTAGCAAAGGACACCTATTAATGTCACTTAAATACTTAAAATAACACACTATTCAGAGTGAGTGCCCCCTTAGGGCTTACAACAGTTCAACCTCTCACCTGGAGCTTGGAGACTACAGCTGAATGGAAAATAGGGAAAAATACAATGCAATGTGACATTAAGCAAGCCTAGCCAGGACAAAAGCCTGTAAACATTGATGTCTTTATCTTTATAGAGCCTTTTTCTAGGAAACCTAGAATTGCTCAGGAGCCCATCTGACCAGGGGTGGGAGCAGGAATGATACCTATGTTTAGGATTCACCAAAAAATGATTTCCTCACAAGCCTTTAATAAAGAGACCAAAATTGATCTTTCCCATTTGATAGCTGAGGAATGTGAGAACTAAAGGCATTCAACAGCAAAGCATGCCTATGGGTTTTAAAATTAATATTCAATAACTCAAGAATTATATTCATAAGGTTTATTAATAATAAAAGTAAAAAAGAACTAGCTAAACAAAGTGCTAATCCAGTGTGGTTGTGAAGGAAAAAGGGAGGAGCTACAATAACATGATCATGCAACTGTGGAGGCACAAGAAGAGATTAAAGGGAATTTTGAGAAACACTAAGGGACTTCTGGGAGATAAAGTCCAAAGGTTCAAAATCTCCATTTATACATATCCATTTTTACATTTATAGTAAGTGGCTAAGCTGGGGCTTGAACCCAAAGCTCTGAATTCACTTGGAAACATATTCATTCCAATGCACTGTCTTGGCACCAATCATTTCTTGAAACAAAAACCTTTCCATTGAGGATACTTTTAAATAAGCATAGCTTTCAAACTGGATGGGATTTTAAATATCATCCAGTTCTCCCATCAAACAGTAGCAGAAACCAATGCCTAGAAAGAGTGATTTATTCAAGGCCATGCAGGTAATAAATAGATGAATAAGTTTTCAAATCCAAGTCTTGAGTTCCAAGCCCAACATTCATTCCTCTATTCCTCTAGGTCTCACTGCTTCTCTACTTCTTCCATACTTTGGTATCTATGAATTCTTCCCTCGAGATGGTAATCCCAATACATCTATGACTTGAGATCCATCCATGTGTGGAAAGTAAAAAATAATCCTTTCCCTTTGGGGGTTTTTATTCTCATTAATGAGTTGAAATGGAATAGGGAACAAATACATACTTTTGTGGTCTCCAACTTACAATCTAGTTCTAAAACTTGGGGTTCATCAGATTTGACTAGGCTACAAGTTTTGGGTTTCTAGATTCCATGTTCACAAAACTTAGGACAGATACATTAAAAGAAATTTATTCAGATATGTCAAGGTAACAATACCTTGAAAGGCTGATCACTAGAAAGTGGCCCAGATTTGAGGGTGGGTCAGTTTTTTATAACAAAATTTTAGACAATTTTTATAGGTCCCCATTAGCAAAAGAGGTGGGCCTGTGCAGCTCAGGTCCTCCCCAAATATGTCAACGCTTTGCAAATTTAGGGTTTTTAGTACATGACACTTCCTCCATAGGGGAGGCATATGACTTGCCTCTTTCCCAATACTAATTGACCAGTAAAGATGGGAGTATATATACCCCAAGATGGGTAAACTTTTGTAAATTCTTCATAGAGCATTTGCCCATCATCATCATCATACCGGTCGCCTTCTGAGATTCTTTTAACATTCCATAGGTACTATCTTACTTGGGCTATCCATCTGTTACCCTCACTCCATTGAGCACAGATTGCCAGGAAATGGTATAAATGAATGTTGGCTCATTTGGTCCAATTCTAAAGGGGTGGAGTGGAAATCTTTCACATCAGTCATTATATACCCCTTGGCTTTGAGTAAGTAAACTCCATTTAGTTTATCATCTCCACATACCGCTAGGTTCCCGGGAAGAGATTCTGTTTTAACAAATACTGTCTTCAATGACCTACTGTTTTAGTTTCCATGAGGTTTGTTTGGCTATGAATGGGTCATTTGCATGTAGTAATGAAAGGGATCAGAGTGTAGATTCTGAAGTAAAATTTGAGTCTCCCTTTTTTTTTTCCATTAAGGGGCTGTCTAGCCAGGTATTATTAAATGGCATCTTGAGAAACAGACAGAAATCTAAAAGAACTATTTGAGCCCAAGGAAATCTTCTATGTAATGGTCTCTGTCCTCCACTCTGGGGTGACTTCTGACTGTCTCTGCTCTCAGACCAATGGCTTTTTCCCAATTTAATTGTCTAAATAGTTCCTTTCACAAGATACAAATATGGGCTCTCAGAGGTGCAAGAGATTTCAGAAGAGAGTTAGTAAGACTCCTTCCTTTTTGTTGTTCCATTGTTCAGACTCTGCTGAATAGAAATGTCCTCTCCAACATCTCCCCCAAATAATTTTTCCTCTGAAGCCTCCAGGAATATCTTCCAAAGTTGTCTTGTCTGTAAACAGTTGCTTTGTTTTCATGTTTTTCCCCTCCATTAGAATGTGAGTTCTGAGGTCACAAACTGTTTTCACCTCTCTTTGCATCCCCAGTGTTTACCAATGTTCCTGGAACAAAGTAAGCATTTAATAAATGTCTCTTGGTTTACTGCACAAGCAAACTAAGTCTATTCTCTCTGTAAAATAACAGCCCTTCAACTACTTGAAGACAGTCAGTTCTCCTTTTCCTTACATATCCTCTTTTCTCTGGGCTAAACATTCCTATTTCCTCCAACTGTTTCTCTTATGGCATGGATTCAAGTCCCCTCACCATCATGGACACCTTCTTCTTTCTGCCTTAGAACTCATTGCTGCTGCTTCTAAAATGGTTACAGAATTGAACATAATATTCTAGATATGGACTAACAATGACAGAATTCATCAAGATTGGCACCGCTCTTCTTTGGAAATTGGGCTTTTATTAATGAAGACTGAAATCACATTAACCTTTTGGGATGCCAAATCATATTGTTAAGTGATAAGTCATTTGTATAGCCATCAACCCATCTCTCCTTTATTTTGTACTTAAGTATTTTTTAACCCACATCAGAATTTATATTTATCCCTGTCAACATGGAATCTAGAAACCCCAAAATTGTAGCCTAGTAAGATCTCATGAACCCCAAGTTTTAGGACTAGATTGTAAGTTGGAGACCCCAAAACTTGTACTTGTTCTCTGTTCCCATGAGAACCCACCCTGAAGGGAATCTCAAGCTAAAAGTTTGGGGTTTCTAGATTACATGTTGACATCCCTATTAAACCTCATCTTACTGGATTTAATCATTATTCTCTAATCCACTCCCCAGAAAAGATTCTGTCAATAATAACATGATAACTCCAAGGTACATTTCTGCCCTCTTGAAAAGTTGGGAAAGCCATAGATGGGGAAGGAAATCTGCATATTCACTGGCTCTAGCCTACAAATACCTGCATGGCAGGAGTTTTATAGCCTTGGGGGACCAAGAAGCAACAGAATCTTCCATTTCTATAAAGTTCTCTACTTACTACCATCTTGTGGGTCAGGTAAAACAAATATTTGTACCTATACTTAATTGATAAAATAACTAAGGCTCTGAGAAGTTGGGTTATTTGTGAAAAGCACTGGGAGTCACTTCCCCACCCTTGTGTGTCCTATGAGTGTCACAGATTATTAAAGAGAACTTGAGAAGTAAGTCATCTAGTCTAACACTAGCATTCTAAGCCAAGGCTAGAATTCAATCTAGTGCCCTTTCTCCTATACAACTCAGGTTTTTGTTTGCACCTGGATTTTAGTCTGAAAATGGAATAGAAAAATAATTTCAAATACCAAGTTCAAATCACTGTGCTAAGGACTGGAAATACAAAGACAGTCTATGTTCTCAAAGAGCTTACATTATTCTTGAACCTCCTTCTCACATCCTGGGTCAAGTCCTCCACATCTTACCCTTGGACTATTACTTTCTGCTTGATCACCTTCTCTCAAGTATCCTTTATTGTTTCCAATCTCCCCTCTCTCTACTTAACTTCCAAAGTAATAAGGCCATATCTCTACCCAGTATTCAATAAATTCAATTGACTCTCCATTACCTCCAGGATCATACATAAAATCCTGTTTGACTTTGAAAGTCCTTTATAACCTGGTCACTCTACCTTTCCAATCTTTTTTTTTCCCTTTACTCTCTTCCATGTATTCAGTGATCCAATGACACAGGCCACCCTGTTCCCCTCATAAAATACTTTAACTCCCATTTGTGTGCCTTTTCATGGCTGACCCCACATGTAAAATGTTTTCCTTCCTACTTTTTTTCTCCTTAATTCCTTTGACTTCCTTCAAGTCTCACCTAGAGTTCCATCTTCTATAAGACTTTTCCAGTCTTCCTTGCTCTCTTATGAGCTTACCTCTGAGGTTAGCTCCAATTTATTATACATATGTATACATAATTGTATATATATCAATGTTGATATCTATAGATAGATATAGATATATACAATATGTATACATAATTATGTGCAATTGTTTTTGGCACAAAGCAGGCATTTAATATATACTTGTTATCTTGAATGGACTTAGGAGAGGACAACTCATATAGCTTTGTGGTAGACAGAAAAGCCAAAGGCACTCAGGGACCAGAAGGCAACATGGCGGGGCAGATGGTAAGGCCTCACAGATCTTGGGGAGCAGGAATAGGACAGAAGTTCTACAACAAAAGGCATCTGGAACAACTTTAATGGGTCCTAAAATTGTTGTGGAGAGGGAATCTAGCTTACCTTAGGCATCATTATGGATGGTTTCAGACTCATGGAGATCCTTTTTTCTTTAGGGTAAGTATAAAATTTTTGTGTTTGCTGCATCCCCCAGTGGAGAGCAAAGAGTTAAAAGTTCACCTTGTGGTAAGAAAGAAGAAAACAGAAATGGTACAATGCTATAACAGATAACTAGTGGCTGCAGGATGGAATTGTGCTGAAGCAATTATAGTGTGCAAAGGGGAGGGAAGGACTTTATATAATGAGCTAAGGTGAACCAAAATTATATACAAAGGAAAAAGATGCTGTTGTTAAGTATTAAATATCTAATGAACTGTCTGCAATAGTTGGGCAATTTTTCAATGCAGAATTCTTTCATTTATGGTATATTACATATAAAGGATTATCTTTAACATAAGCAGGAAATGTTGACTTTAATTAAAAAATAAACAACAGGGTAGTTTTAGCACAGAAGAATATGAGGCTCAGGGTCCCTGAGGAGTTAGTATGACATGTGGCTTATAAGGGCTTTGGTTCATTTTCTTTTCAGAATTTCTTTTCACAATTATGTGTCATTTTGTTAAAGACTGGAAATTTTCAAATATCCATAGCAACAGAAAGACCTTTTGCAATGGGCCTGATCCTTCAAAAATAATAATAATAGCTGTCATTTCTATAACACTTAATAGTTACAAAGTGATTTTCTCACATAGTGAGATCGACATGACAGGTATTTTCATCCTTATTTTACAGATAAGGAAAGTGGGATTCAGAGATGTTAAGTGATTTGTTTATGCTTAAACAACTAGTAAATGTCAAGCATGGATTTGGTCTAGATCATCTGAATCTAAGTCCAATGCTTTTTCTATTCCCCATGCTTTAACTTTGAAGGGCTGCATTTGCCTCCCTTTCAACTACCAGAACACCCCCCATAGGAGCAGGAGCTCCTGAATGGAGCTAAAGCTTCATTTTCAAAAAATATATAGAATCACTAAAATTTCAGAGTTGGAAAGAACTTGGTTGGTCATACTGTCCAACATAGAGCCTCCCTTCCCAAATAAAAAAAAATAGGAGACACATCATGAGAAGTTGATAGAGTAGAATGTGAAGTATTCTCTCCCTCCTAATACATTCCACAAACAACCAAAAATAACATCACAAAATCAACACTAAACATAGCAAAAACTGTTAGGAGTCTGAAGTGAAAATGAATATCCAAGGACAACTAGGAAGGAAGGTTTATGACTTCCCTGGCTTCAGTCCTACCATCATAGTCCCCTGGAGGCAGGAACTTAGCAAACAGAATGGAATCCACAAAGTAGTCTTAGAGGGCAGGATTAGCAACCTACCCTAGTTGCCTGAGCTAGGAAACCTATATCTCAAAGGATACCACTGGAATCCATAGGCAGAGGGTCCTGGGAATATCTCTGTCTGCTTGGCTCCACAGAACTTTGCTGGCCCACAGAAAGGGATTGAAGGAGTAGACACTGAGGAGTCACTGAGCATCAGGCTCTAACATCAAGAGCTCAAGCATCACTGCTAGTTAGCAAGGGACTTTAGAAGCCTGAGGAATGTGGACTGGACCACTACTCTGTACTGGCCTGGGACTGTAGGAGAAGAGGAATGAGCACTCTTGAATGTGGTTGCTGAGGGAATGGGTCCAGTCCTCTGTGGCCACTCACAAGAGAGTGGAGTCATTGGTTGCAGTTACAAGGGGAAACAGAGAGACTGCTTGCAGTTATAGTGGAAGAACTACCCACTGGCTCTGATCAGAATACCTGAAGTCCATTGAGAATTTGAGCTTGAGCCAGAAACCTAGGATTATATCAGACCCTGTACTATTAAAAACCAGAAAAACTAAATATGATCCAGGTAAAAATGAACACACACACACACACACACACACACACACACACACACACACAAATTCTGAAACCTGAGGTAAAATATACCGGCACTATAGTAGGGATCCTACAAGTCCAACAAAAAGCCAATAATTAAATTTATTGACCTGGCAACTAAAATTTAAGAATAAAAATAAAAGTGAGTAAGCAAAGGAGAAAGAATCCATCTGTTGATGGCATTTACAGGAACAGAGGGGGTTTTGGCTTAAACTTAGAGGATAGTGAAGTTAAAAACACCTATTTCAAAAATAACAAAGAAATATAATAAGTGGCCACAAGCTCAAAAAGAGTTTATAAAAGACCTGAGAAACCAAATAAGAAAGATTAGGAAAGAATTTTTAAAAAAATAAAACATTGTAAGAAAATCAAGAAAATTATGAAAGAAAGATTAGCCAAAAAGAAAAAGAAATCCAGAAACTTAAGAAAAAAAAATAATGTCTTAAGAACCAGAACTGGAAAAGAATAGCTAATGATTTCCCAAGACTACAAGGAATAATAAAGTAAAATTAAAAAAAATAAATAAATAATAGAAGAGAATATGAAACATTTAATCACAAAACACCTGACCTGGAAAATAAATCAAAGAGAGACAATATAAGAGTTATTGTACTCCCAGAAAGTTTTGATCCTACTGCACTATAAGTAATTATCAAGGAAAATTGCCCAGAAATTCTAGAATCAGAGAATAAAATAGAAATTAAAAAAAAATCAGTCACTCCCTCCAAGAGGCTCAAAGATGAAAATGTACAAGAACATCATTGCTAAATTCCTTGGTTCCCAGATTAAGGAGAAAATGCTATAAGCAACAAGAACAATTAAACAATTTAAATACAACAGAGCTGCAGATAGAATAATGTAAGACCTAACCGTTTCAACATTAAAATAATGCAGGGCATGGAACACAACATTTTGTGGAGCAAAAGAACTGGGTTTAAAGCCAAGAATAATTATAAAAGGTAAAAAAATGAATATTTCAGAGACTAAAGAAATTTTAACTATTCTTAAGGAAAAATCCAGAACTCAGCCGAAAATTTGAGGTATAAGAAACATGCAAAGGTAATGAAAAACTAATCATAAACAACCCCAAAGATCAAATCATTTGACTCCTATAGGAAGATATAATCTATGATCCCTGAAAATAACATTATTGCCTCAGTATTTTGAAAGGATTTTTATGAAGGAAAGACTGGAGGTGGAAGTGACTATAATGGAATGAGTTGAAATAATAGTGGAATAGAGGAGGAAAAGGTAGGGTGGAATGGCTGTCTTATATGGAGGAGGAATGAGTGGAGGAAATTCTATGGAGAAGAGCAGTAGGGGGTGGAGGCTTCTAGTAGTACTAGAAGCTCAGTCTTATCAGACCTGGGATAAAGAGAGAACAGCATACAAAGGGTAATAATTTTCTTAATGCATAAACAGGAGAGAAGGGGGCCAGGATAAAAGAGGTACCTGGGAAAGCAGTATATGTGAAGAGGAGGGGGACAGTAAGGTGAGGGGCCAGGGAGGAACTCTTAGACAAGGGAGGGGAGGGATTTTAACATTGAATTTACATAAAGAAGTAGGAGATCACAGTTGTAGGGATAAGGAAGGGATTTGGGGGATAGAATAAGAACTAAAAGGTAAGGGGGAAGGGATAAGGGAGGAGCATATGAAAAGGTAGGCTAACTTAGAACTAGGGGGGCAAAGGGAGGAGATAAAGGAGGATGGGGTGGGAATGTGAATAAGAAATGTATTGATTAAAGGAAATTGGACATTTGAGGAAGGGTGCATCAGAATGAGAGGAAAATGGGGACAAAGTGAAGGGAAACAGAGAGATGGAAATGCAGAGCTAGTAATTATGATATAGAATGTAATGGTATAAATTCACTAACGTGGGAAGTAGAGAGTAGAAAGGATAAAAACCAAGACCTGAAAATGAGGTGTTTACAAGAAACACACTAAAAATGAGAGACAAACATAGAATGAAGCTGACGGGCTGGAGCAGAATATACTATGTATTAGTTGATCCAGAGAAGGCAAGGGTAGAAGTCATGATCTCTAATAGAGTTGGGGCTAAAATAGATATAATTGAAAGAGATGATGAGGGTAACTATATTATGTTGTGGGTGGGATACTATGGATAATGAAGCATTATCAATATTGGACCTAAATGTTATAGCATCCAGATGTTAGAAAGGAAAAACTAAATGAGATACATATGGGAATAGCTGTCAAAATAATAATTGTCCCCTCTCAGTACTAGATAGATCTAACCAAAAAATAAAGAAGAAAGAAGAAACAGATTTTAGAAAGCAAAAGCTAAATGAGATACATATGGAAATAGATATCAAAATAATAATGGTCCCCTCTCGGAACTAGATAAATGTAACCAAAAAATAAATAAGAAAGAAGTTAAGGAGAAAGAAGATGAACAGAATCTTAGATAAGTTAAAAAAGATAGAAAACTGGAGAACCACACACATATGTTTACATGAGTTTAGTAGTAGATCTAAACCTGACATACATAGTTTCTGGTGGGAGAACAATGATTTAGAAAGCATAAATAGAATGTAAAAGTCTTACAAATAAAAATAATAATAAAGAAAAAGAAAAAAATCCCTGGTATACTACTCTTGACAAGTGATCACCTAGCATTAAGGGAAATGCATTAGCTCCCAAAGGAGCTCATTTCATTCTGGCAAAACTCAAATCATTAGGATGTATTTCACTTGCATCAAATCTAAATTTGATCCATTGCAACTTCCACCCAGAGCTTCTCATTTTACTCTCTAGTACCAAAGAGAACATGTCTATTTCCTACTTTCATAGGATTGTCCTTCAAGCATATGAAGAGTTTTCATGTGGTCCCAGAGTTTTCTCTTCCCCAAATACTCCCCGTTCCTTTACCTGACACTGACATTACTTCAAGGCCATTCACACACCTTTCTAGTGGCTCTACCTCTTGATGGTGTCCAGTTCATTAATACCATCCAAAATGATAGCAGGCTAAACCCAGGACTCCAAAAGTGTCCAGATGAAGTTCTACTCCAGTCAGATTAGCATGCCTCTAGTCCTGTTCACTGTGCCCTTGTCAATGCAACCTGAGCTCATATGGGATTTTTTGGTTGTTATATCATATTATTGAATGATCTTGAGATTGTAGTCCACTAGTTTAGATAAAGTGCTTTCCACAGCAATAGGGCAGAAGTTGTGAAGACCACAAGACCCCAATCAAGCCATTCCTAGAGTCTTTTATCCACCCTTCCTCATGAACAAATGGGCTCCAGCTTCCTTTCCCATTATGAGTGTAAGAGCAAAGCCAAATATTCATATTGACCAAGTCTCCCCAAAATGTACTTTAGTATTTTTATCTCCATTTTATAGATAAGAAAACTGACACTCAGAAAGATTAAGTGAACTATTTTAGGTCAAATAAGTAGGAAGTTTTGGAGGAAAGGCTCTGATTCCTATCAACTTACCATGACCCTATGCTGCCTCTTGACAAAGAGTCAGCTAGTGGTTCATAAATAGAATTCTGGTCCTAGAATCAGGAAGAGCCAAGTTCAAATCTAGCCTCAGACATTTCCTAGCAGTATAACCCTGGGCAAGTCTTAATCTCATCACTTAATGTCTGACTGATAAAAGGTTCCACTGGATGAGGAAATGGCAAAGCACTCCAGTTTGCTTGCCAAGAAATCTCTATGAAAGGACATGGTCCATGGAGTGATCAAGTAGATACAACTGAATAACTAAATCACAACTTCTTGACAGGGTTGTCAAGTAGATCAACCCCTGGGCTCCAGTGCCACTTAACTTGGTTGTCATGTCTCTTCTGAGAAGACTCTTCTCCCTCAGTGCCTGAAATAAAAGTCTTTCCACCAATAGTATTCAGTCTCAATGAAGAAGATACTTTTATCTAGCCCCCAAATTCTCTAACAAGTCCTCTCTGAGAGTCTCTAAATTGGTGATCTTAATAAAATGATGCATCCATGGTGATGCTGCATATAGAGGCCACATATTATAAAGACAGTGCTATAGGTACCAGTTTTAAATTCCAACTTTGTAAAATGCTATGTAACCTGTAATGTGCCACCTAAATTGCCTTCTTTCAGTTTCCTCATCTGTAAAATATGAGTTCACCAACATTATCTCTAATATTGTACTTTATTCTTAATCCTATGGTCCTAGAGGTGGTTGAACCCATGATCCTAGCATTGAATTCCCTGAATTTCACTCCCTCTGAATAGCTGTAAGTATAGGAATAAAGTAAGAGAGTTAGGGCTCCAAAAATGATTACATAATCATTCTATACATATCATTGCTCAACATTATTGATCTATATTATTGTCCCAAATGACCATTCTGTATAATCCTATGTTATTGTCCCCTATTCTGGTCCCCTATTATTACCCCACATTATGGTTTTACATAATGACCCTCATTTCATGGTATTGTTCTATTTAATGGCTCCATGTGAACATAATCCATTTTATCTTCTTGTGCCTTCATGAATCCAGCTGAAAAAGCACTAAACTTGTGGTAGAAAATATGGGCAACAAGTTATTTTCTCTTTCTTGCTTTCTTTCTTGCAACTTTCCAAGGAAAAGTAAATGAAAACCCAGAGTGAGTAATAAAACATGGAGACAAAGGGATGCAGACAAATTAAGTGGACTAGAGATGAGTAGTGAAATTAATTAGGGTCATAGAAGTGGTAATTTACTAATCGCTCCAAAATCCCTTGAAGAATAATTTAAACTGCAATAAGTCAGAAGTGAAGCTAGGTGTAGGAAATACGTTTCCCCTTCCAAATGCCTCATTTTCAAATCATCCAAGCTCTAGGTTTTTGTTCCATGTTTCAAGGGCATTCAAATAACCTATAGTGAAAATGGCATGTTACAATACCCCTGTTTTTAGTAGAAGGAAGGTAGTCAAGATTTCTTTCCCCTGAACATTAGATTCCAGCCAGAGGAAGAGTTGAGGAGTCACAAATTTTTCTATGAGAATTTTTATGAGATTACTCAGTAGAAAGATTCTATTAGCAAAAACTGCCGTAATTAACACTGCTAATATTATGTTCAAAATAAACTACTATTAATAGTAGCCAGGATCATTCAATGGGGGGGGGGGGGTCATGCAAATGTTGTAGACATAACGTTTCTTATGCTATGGTGGAGCTAAAAACATCTAGGCTAGTCAATAGAAGAGTAAAGTAGCAACAGATCTGAGAGAGAGAGAGAGAGAGACAGAGAGAGACAGAGAGAGAGAGACAGAGAGAGAGACAGAGAGAGAGAGAGAAATAGAGAGAAAGAGAGAGAGAGAGAGATGAATAAATCCATGCCAATATGGATAGGGTTTCCATTGAAGATCAATAGATCCCTGCCCTTGATTCTTTTCTGCCTAAAACTTTTATCAATAGTCCTATCTAATTCTGGATAATGGAAAGAACTTCAAAGTCAATTAATAGTCCAATGAATGAAAGAATGAAAAAGCATTTAAGTGCCTACCATGTACCAAACACATTGCTGAGCTCTAAACACTGGTTACAAATAGAAAAATGAAGACTAGAATATTAACAGGATTAGTTAGATAGTAGGTCAGGTGAGGTATTCATTGACCAGTACAGCCATAAGGGTTATAATAATATTAAGGGTCCCTAATCCCATGTGGAAATGGAGCTTTGGAGAAAGTTGTGAATGGTAGAGAAGTCAATCTATCCTCAAATAGAAATTCCTTCTATCACCTATCTGACAAGCAGTTGTCATATCATTGTCTGAAGATTTGCAGTGAATAGTTACTTCTGAAACCAACTCATCTTACTTTTGGATAGCGATTTTTAAGATGAAGGTTCATCATTACCCCTAAAATTTCCTTTTTTTAACCCCTAGCTACCATTCCTAGTTCTTCCTTTTGCATCTAAACATAAAGAAAATCCCTAATCTATGTGACATGCCTCTCAAAAACTTGGCAATTATGAATTCCTTTTTTCTTTTCTTCTAAGTATTAAAAAAGGAAGATAAGGGAAAGTAATAATTCAAATGTAAATAATGAATTGTTTCATGCAAAATTGTAAATACACTCTTTTATTTGAGCTTCATAATACTCTATGAGATAGACACATTTGTCCATATTTTTTTAAAAAGGGCAGAGACAGTCTTTCATCTCTTTTTGTATCCCCAACACTTAACATAATAATTTAGCATAATAATCACTTAATAAATTTATTTGTAAATAAGTTTACTGATTGATTGAGGCATAGGGGATTTCCCATGCTCATACAATGAATCAGTTATTGTATTTGATTTGAACCCAGGTTTTTTCCAACTCCATGTAGATCTCTATACCACCATGTATGTATATTTTATTCTATGCCTAACTCTAATATAGAGTTTATCTTCATAAGTGCCCCACAGAACACTTGAATGAATGGTGTCCCCTTAAGCAATGCAATTAGTTATGATGCCCATTTAAACCAAGTTGATGGATAGGTCTTCATGAGAGACTCCTTTGTCAAGACATTTTAACGTATCTCTTTCATCTAATTACAACCCATCAAGGGGGAAATTGAACAAATGAACAAGAAATGTAGATTTTTCTTTCGTCAGAACCAATACTCCTCACAAAGTATTTAGATGATGCTAATTAATATACTGTGTGCTTTGGGGCTAGAATATAAATTATTTCAATAATTTCCATTGGAAGCTCAGTACATTTTATTTCTTTGTGGTTTACTTGCACTGTTCATTCTGGGTATTAAACCAATTTGTCCATCTTGGCATTCAGTGTGACATTTTGGCTACTAAGAAATATTATTGCTGCTGCTTTGAGAGTGAAGGTAGAGAGAACAACTATGATGAGGCATTAATTTGTATTATTTTTGTCTGTTTCTGTTTTAAAAAAAAAAACAAATGCGGTATTATAGCAATTTTCTGACTATGAGCTTCTTTCCAAGCACCAATTACTTAAAATAATAAGGGAGGATTCTATAACAATGGAAACAGACCTCATTCAGAGCCATTCAGGGGAGCCAGTGCCAAGAGTTCTCCGGGTTCTTACTGGATGTGCACAAATGGGGACAATAGGGAGAACAGGGACTTAAGAAAACTAGAAATTAATTACTTCTAGCATTTTTGTTCATTTTTAAGCAGCATAGCAGGGTAACTAGAGAGCCAGCCGTAGGTTTACAACTCACTTCTGATGTATGCTCCTTGGTTGACTTTGTAAAGGTCACCTACCCTCTGATTGCCACAGGGAACTCTCTAAGTCTATAAAATGTGGAACAGTTAGAGATCTGCATTCTTAGCCTGAAGATTCACAATGAGAAGCTCTCCATGTTAATAAAATCACAAATTATGTCCAAAAAATGAAGAACTCAAATTTTAACCACTTTTAATTCTCTAGTTTATTTTCTATGACTGAAGGATTATCTATGGCCAGGTTAGGCAGTTAAGTGGTGTATTTAATAAATAAAGTGCCTGGTCTGGAGTCTGTAAGACCTGAGTTCAAATCTGTCATCACCACCAAAATGAAACAAGGTACCTGTTTTATTCTCTCTTGAAACAGTCATAGGAGAAGGGGGAAGAAGGGACAGGCATTAATTAAATTAATTAAATGTCAGGAACTGTGCTGAGTGCTTTACAAATACTATCTCATTGCCTTTCAGAATAATCCTGAAAGGTAGGTGCTATTACAAACCCCATTTTAAACTGAGGCAAAATTTAAGTGACTTGATCAAGTTCACACAGCTATTAATTCCTGAGGCTGAATTTGAACAAAGATCTTTCTGACTCCAGACCCAGTGTTCTAGACACTTAGCTGCCTCCATGAAAATAGAGGAAGCTAGTCATGAGTCTTCATCATCATCAAGATATTACATATGTCTGTCGATATGCATGATTTTTTTATAAACCAAAATACTAAAAGATTCCTTGGAATTCACCAAGGTCCTTGGCAATCATGTTCTGAGTATTATATACGAGACTGGAGCCCTTAAGAGTGAGATGAAAGGGTCAGTAAAAGACTGGATCACTGAACAATGGAGAGAGCCACGGTCAGTCTGAGACCTGTAAGCAAAAAGCCCTTGCTAATTAATTGGGTTTCTTTCAGTAATTGAGAAAAAAAAGTTACCTGGTTACCAGCTGCAGAAAAATAAAAGCAGACAAAGCAGAGTCTAAGAATTAAATTAGATTTCATTCTGTCCAAAACATATTTATAAGATGCCTACTGTGTGTAATATATAATGATAGGTCTAAAGCTAATTTTTGTCTGAATGTGTGATTTCATAAGTGTAGGAAAATACTATCTTGAAAATTCCCTCCTTGCATAATATTATTTCTAGTTTGTGGTCATAAAAATTTGATTGGGACACTGAGAAATTACATGTCATTTCTATGGTTCCACAGCTAGTATATGTCAGCTACCTCTCTATTCTTTATCATTATGGTTATTGTTCAGTCATTTTTCAGTTGTAACCGAGTCTTCATGACTCCAGATAGGGTTTTCTTGGCAAAGATACTAGAGTTGTTTGCCATTTCCTCCTCCGACTCATTTTATAGATGAAGAAACTGAAGCAAACAGGGTTAAATGACTTGCCCAGGGTCACATAGCTAGGAAGTGTCTGAGGTCAAATTTGAACTCATGAAGGTGATTTCTTGAGATCAGGTCCCGTCACTCCATCCATTGAGCCACCTAGTTGCCTCTATCCCTTATGCCATGATTAGATATATGCAAATAAAATACAATTTTCAAAGAGGTTACAATTTAATGGGCAGAGAAAAATTATATTTATATTCACTTACATAATTTACATACATTAAAATCTATATAATTATTGATTATGATGTGAGTAAAATAAAATTGTAGGAGAAATTCTTTGCAATAAAGAGGTCACCAAAGCTAGAAGGAAGACTAAAGGCTTCCTGAAGAAAGAAGCATTAGAAGCTAACCTCACAAGAAGGAAAAGATTTCAACAAGACCAGAAAAGATAATTTGGAAAAAAAAATCTAGAAATAATAGAGGTCTTAGATGTCATCTATTCAGACTCCTTCATTTTACAGGTAAGAAAATGGAGACGTAGAAATTAAGTGACTTGTTCAAAGTCACACCAGTAATAAATGACAGTTAAAATTGATGTCCATTCTACAGTGGAAAGAGTAGAAAAATTGAATTCCACTCCAGGGAGATAAGGCATCATGGACAAACTTATGGAAGTGGGAAAGAACAAGATGAGATCCAGGAATGATGAGATATCTGGTTTTCTTAGAACCTAGAGTATAGAAAAGAGAGTGGGATGAGATAAGGATGAAAGCCAGATTGTGTAGGAACTTGAAAAACCAGGTTCAATGGATATGAAAGGGCCCAAAGTCCCCAAAGCTGAAAGATAAATTACAAATAAAGAAGCCCTGGTCAGCAACTCAAAATCAAGGAGAAGGCAGACTAGCGTGAAGATTTGGAAATGCCAATGAGAAAATCTTCAAATGTAATTAGCACAGCTCCATTTTCATGACCCCCAACAACCTTTTATAGTTCTGAACTTTCTGATTCTTAAAGATTCTTGGTTAAGCCTGAATAGCTTGGAGATAGAAAGAGATTATGCTTGTAACACTGGGAAAGGCTGGCCAAAGAAATCTCCATTTGTTTTTGTTGGTTTTGCCTATAGTTTCAGGGCGTCAGTTCTTTGTATGATAACCTTGGCATGTCCTAACAGTTTAGAAAGTAAATCTCTATTATATCTCGGGAAGATCAGACACCCATGTGTCAGTTCATTACAGTGGTTGCATAGGGAAACATTTGCTAGGGATGATTTGACAGACTTGACAAAAAGTAATTCTTGGCTAGGTGAGAACTCTGATTGTAGAGAAACAGGATGGAGCACATCTTGGAAACAAAGATTCTGGAAGGAAATCAGAGCCCAGCTTCTCTTTAGGGAGCAAAATGCTCCAGGAAATTCTCCTTGATCCAAGAGAAAAAAGCTCAGGGACAAAGTATCAGCCACAGGAAACACCCAAATGACACCTGAGTTAGACCTTGAAGGAAGGGAAGTCAGATATGAGCAGGTGGTACGTGGAGAACAGACAGAAGTCAGAGGTGGACAGAGAGTGGCTGAAAAGGCTGGATGGAAGCCAGAGATGGATGCCTACCAAGCTAAGTAAAAAAATACAGAAAAGATGACAAATTGTTTCAGTTGCGGGATGTTATCTCTTCATTAGATCTTTCCTCAAAGAAGCCTATCTGCATTTAAATGGCATTTGAGGAGTAATTCACCAGGCATAGTATGTGCAAGAAACAGAAAGACATTCCCTTTTTATCCTGCTACTCTAGAAGAATTTCAGATATCCTTTGGACTTTTTTTTTACAAGAGAAAGCCACATACATTACTATTACTATAGCTACTACTAACTTCTACTCTTCCTCTTCCTACTGATATTAATAGATAGTATCCATATATGTCTTTAAGGTTTTCAAATAGCTTTGTTTTATGTTTATACCATTTGATTCTCATAATCCTATGAGGTATGTGCTGTTATTATCACCAACTAGCAGATGAGGAAACTGAGCCTGAAAAAGATAAAGAGATTTGTCCAAGATAAAAAAAAAAACAACAACTGGGAAATGGCTTTGGAACTCAGGTCTTCCTTTCTCCATATCCAAAACTTAATCTACTGTATTACCTAACTGCCTGAAAGGAAGTCTGGTGACTTTGGAAGAGATTGGGGTAGAAATCAGAGAGAGAAAATAAGTTTGTTTGCACTATAGAAGCAAATGCAGAGAACTAGAGTCATGGCTTGTCTATCACCAAAAATCAAAGAAAAGGAATCAGTAAGAAGATAATTAAAATTAAAGGATATGGACACATTAAGAGATTTCTTCATTGGGTGCCCTAAAATACATTTTAAAAGGATGAAGGTGTCATCTAAAAGTCAGCTCACTGAGTTCAGGAAACTCTTTCAGAGGAGCCCAACTCCTATGGAGATAAGCAAAATGAGCATGTGCTGGAGAAAGAGAAGCACATTAAGCCAACATGGCCTTGGTGAGTAGAAATTTAGGCAGAGGCAAAAAGTTGCTTGAGATGATATTCTAAGAAATTTCAGGACAAAAGTTGTGATGGTGAACCCTGCCCTCACTTGGCAACCACAGATGCCAAAGCAATGATCCTGGAGATCCCATCTCCACTGAAGCTCTTTCATGGGATACTTAAGACTTTTTTCCTCTGGGCACAGAGTAGAACTACTTCCTTTCCTTTAAATTTGAAATTGTATCTTTATAGGCAGATATAATCACAAACATTTGCTAGTCAAGATGTATTTATTGAGAATTCAGTAGCCAGAAAGCAACTGAAGGGAAACATCCCCAGAGAGGAAAGCAAGAGTGATCTTTTGCTGACATGTTTTGCCAGAATTGTAGCCTCTGGCTGGTGGATCAAAGCTGATGAAAATGATAAAGGGAATGACAGTAGCCTTTGATAAGACTTCCTAGGATAAAAAAGGTAACGTATACCTGGAAGATGACACAGGTAATTAGTAAGTGGTAGTTACTGTTTTTCAGATATTTCAGTCATATCCAATTTTTGTGCCCCCATTTGGAATTTCCTTGGCAAAAATACTAGAATGGTGTGTTGTTTCCTTCTCCAGCTCATTTAACAGGAGAGGAAATTGAGGTAAACAAGGTTAAATTACTTGCCCAAGGTCATGCAGTTAAATCTTCTTGACTTGTGGTCTAATGCTCTATTCAGTGCACTAGCTAGTTGCCTCCAGTAAGTGGTGGGGTGAGAAGCAAATAAAAGTTATTAAACAATCTAGTTCAATTCTCCATATCATTTATCTTCATACTACATTTACATTTAAAACTTATTTGTTCATATGTTACAAGATTTAAAAATCTTACCCAATTTTTTTCTTTTCTGCTGTAGTTTCTTTTTTCCATTTTCATCATGAACTTAACAATTATAAGCAAACATAAATGTTTCATACAAAAGGAAGAGAACTGCATGTAAAGCAGAGCTTTTGTAATATATTCTGTTGATTTTAAAGTACAAATGAAATTAAACAAGATAAGAACAAATTGCTGTTTATTTTTTTTCCCTTCTGAACTTCTGTTGATTTTCCTTTGTTGATTTTTGATAACTGTCATGCCCTCTTTATTTCTTTAATTTCTATTACCATGTGCTAAATCATCCTCACAAAGATATGCCACTCTATTCAGAATAAGTATAGGCAAGCAAAAGACATCATTACATTGACTGTGGATCCATTAAATTTTTAGCTCCTTTTCTCTCTTGTCAGAGAGGAAAGAAAAGAATTTCACTCCTGGAGCTCAAAGTAGTGTGGTATAATGCAAAAACACTCAGCCTGCTATCAAACCTCTATTTGAATCTCAGTTCTCCTTCCTGGACCTGTGGGACCTTGGGCACATCACAACCACTCTGGGCCTCAGGTTCTTCTACTATAAAAGGAGGAAGTAGCACCTATTGATTCTATGATTCTCTGAAAACTTTTCTATGTTAATTATTACATATTAACAAGTTATTCACTATTATATATAGTCATATAATATATTCAACCTATTAAAGTTGTAGGCGTTTTGCATTTTCTTTAACTCATTAATATGATTATTACTGAAGAATTCATCATAAATAAAACAAAATTAATGTTTTATTTAAAAAACAGTTGACTTATTGGTAAGAAAATATATAAGCACTGCAATTGTCCAGCAGCTACAAGTTATTCTTGTATGAGTTAAGCACCTGAAAGGGAAGCTAGGGACTGAGGGAATATGGGTGGAAGGGTTTAAAGATTAAGGTAGGGAAGACATAAGGAGAGAAAAAAGACACAGAGACACAAGATTCTTCAGCATTGTGTTCAGCCTGTTGAGTGACTGGACTCAGACAGGTGAACTAGATTTTATTGAGGCTTCAAGGAATGGGAGATGTGGGATAATTAATCAAACAAGGGACAAGGCAGAAAAACTAGCATCATATCAGTAATTAACAGCAAGATAAAAGAGCTGGACCTAAGACAATGGAGGAGTGCCCAGACCAAAAGTTCCTAGGAAAGTCCTTCTTCCTTCATCACACTGGCCCTTTCTCATACAAATGCTAAGTGAGTGCCTTTGTCATTACAAAGAAGCTATAGAAATTGTTAGGAAGCCTTCCAGACTGCAGACTTGGAGAGGGGTTTGAATTCTACAAGGTTTGAGCCTCAATTCAATTCAAGGATCTGGAAATCAATCCTGTGAAATGTTAGAAATATATCCATATAAGTCTGGTACATGAGCACTTTCCTCATTAAAGTCATTTTTGAATACATCTTTAATACTTTCATGATTCATTCAGAACTGGAGCCCTTCAACCAACACCAACAATTCTCATTCTTGCTTTAATATTTAAAATATCTGTAAATTTCATCTGTGTAGATATCCTCTCTACCATCTACTCCTCACAACCTCCCAGTCTCTCTCCCAACATACTCCTCCACACACCCTAGCACAGATAGTCATCCTTCTACATTTCAGTAAATTGTCTTCTTAAATTGTAGTGGCAGAAAAAAGGTTATTCCTTTGGGGCCAAACTTCTGATCATGAGCCTCATTTAAAAGGCTGGTTCTGGGATTCTTATTTATCATTCATTGTCTTTGATGATATAAGACCATTTCCATCCCTGCCTTATGATAAGGTCTTCTAGGCATCATGTTCCATTGGGTATCCCTTGAGAACCCAGGGACTCATCTGTTGAATCAAGTTTCTCATCTGTGTTTGAAAACATGTAGCTTTTGCAGCTCCAGTCAGTCTTGTCCTTCAGGCATCATGTACCTTTACAGATCCTGAGCCCAGCTGGAATCAGCTTTCTGTATGATGCAGTAGTCATGACAATAGGCTTGAAAGTGCAGGGGAAATTGACAGATTTCAAATTTAATTTTCTATATTAGTGAAAGGGAGAGAACATCTAACGCTGGCTGTTTCAACAATTACAGGGTATAATCATCCTCTTTGGAGTTTTGCATTATATTGAGACTATAGGATTTTCACTGATAGTTTGAAAGCCAGAAGAGTAATGACTCAAATGGAGGATTTGAGTGGAAATCTATGACTCTACAGGTGGAAACTGAGAGAGGGAGGACAGACATTGCTGCTTCTGTCATTCACAGCTCCAATCTCAAAGCAGTTGGTGATCTAATTTGTGGCCAATGTGTGATATCTTTTAACATCAAAATGAGGGATGATAGATCTATAGGTACTATAAAAAATAGAGAATTCCTCTTCTGATTCATAATCAGTCCCATTTCCATGTCTCTTTGGTCTGGAGCATCATCTCTCTCTCATATACCCCAACTCATTTGACACACCCTAACACTGGGAATTCCCAAATTACCTCCTTGAATGGAAAGTAATTGCCTAAGAATGAAAATTATCATTAATGATAATAATGATAATGATAATTATATGACATTTATATAGCATTCTAAAGTTTTAAAAAATGCTTTCCATGTGTTATTCCTTTTTTCTAAACTCTTACTTCCTGACTTGGAATAAATACTATGATGTAAATCAAGGGGTAAAGGGTAAGCAATGGGGGATAAGTGACTTATCCAGGGTCACACAGATAGGCAGTACCTGAGACTAGATTTGAACTTGGGATCTCCCATCCCCAGGTCTGGAGACAATCTCAATATCAACTATTGGCTTTGGACTTTCACATTAAGAAAGAAGCATTTTTTTTCATTTACTAATAATCATTTAATTAAAATGACCTATAAGGCATCAAGATATAGTTGAAAAGAACACTGAACTTTTCATTCAAGTGACAGATTTGAATCGTGAATCAGACATACAAATACATATGTAATTTTGATTGAGTAATTTATTTTTCTGAGCCTCAGTTTTCTCATCTGTAAAAAAGAAACAGAAATATCTGCACTATCAATGTAGTAGGGTTATGGTGAAGCAACTGTTTTGTAAGAGTTTAAATGTAACATAAATAGAAGATAGTGTTGGTAAAATAAGCTGAGTGACCTAAATAATCAACATCTTCTAACTCTTAGGATGGACATAATATCAGCCAACTAAATCTCCCTTTGGATCCAGGAGCCAATAGATGATTGCTATCTCTGTTAAATTAATTGAAGATCATGGAAACTTTGAAACCATTTAGTACTACCCCATCCCATTTTGCAAATGAATGAACTAAGACCTAGAGAAGCTAAGGAAATTTCCTAAGGTCATTAAGCTGGTGGCAAAGTTGAAATGCTCCAGGGAACTTTCCACTATTTTTTGATTGGTGGGTAATGAATTCTACTGTTCTTTACCAGCCATGTACTGCTTCAATTAGTCTCTCTGGGATTAACCACTCTGAGGATTGCTTTATCAGATGCGAACCCAGGAATCATGGAGAAATTCTGAGCATGAAATGACTGTGAACTATGGATTCATTTACCTTGGAGGACTCAACAGAAGTTTCCTCACTTCAGCTAACTTTTTTCTTGTATCAGCCAACTTCATCTTGTGTTGGCTCATTGTTTCCTCTCTGGAAAATATCCACTTAGGCTGGAAATTGATAATACAGCTTTGATGGATGGAACCAGGGAGCAGGAGCTGTCATTGTAAGGGAGGAGCTGGAGAAGAAATATCAGCTTCTGGGGAGCTGAGTGCATTGCTAATGAGAATGAGAGCATTTCTATTAATTCTGCTCAGTGTTGGATAGCTCCTGCAAATCCAGCCAGGGAAATTCTCAAGATGTGGGGCCATGAGTCACAGTTTATATGGACAGCAAGCTGGTGCCTTTCTCTTCCTTCTTCATTTTTTCATTCTTTCTCTCCTTCCCAGGATCATTTAAGAAAATCCCAGAGATCATCAGACAAATGACTAAATAGCCTCTGAGGTGGTGATAATGATGACAATTGTACTAGCAGCTGGAGTCATAATACTAGCTCTCATTACTACAGTGTTTTAAGATTGACAGAGACTCATGGTCACCTAAGAAGGTCTTGTAGGGGATTGGATTCCCATTTTAGAGGTGAGGAAATTGAGATGGAGAGGGGTTTTGATGACTTTCCTACACTATCACAATCAGTACATATTGGGGCAGGTCTCAAACCCAGAATATTCTGATTTTAAAGTGCACTAAACTGAACAAAATTGATTTTAAAGGTGGTATGGCAGGGCAGATAGACATCTTAGCTTGGAATTGGGGATTTGGGCTCAAGTTCTTTCTCAGGCACAGTTGCTGGGTGACTATGGGATATCAGTTTATCTCTCAACAACTCAGTTTCCATATCTGTAAAATGGGGACAGTAGCCCTTTGACTACCTTCCTTGCCAGGCTGCTGTCAGGAAAGCACTTTGCATGCCTTCATGTACTATAAAATGTGAGTTATTTTTTTTTATTATTTCCTTTCTTTATAACCCAAGTGACCTTTAGTTTGATTTAATGTTGTGTGTTAGTATTCCTCTGTCATTAATATATCAGGTACTTTAAATCACTTTCTGCTTCAGACATCTAGACTCCAAGTGAGAGACACATGAATAGAATGGAGTATAAGCAGAAACTCCTGTGAGAAGAAACATGGCATAACAAATTCCACAGACACCACCCTCAAGGGTTCTATGGACACATTTCAGAGTTTCCCTAACCTTGAGTAGGAAAAAATTATATTTTTAATTCCAAGAAACTCTAAAATTTAGAATTTCTTTCAATTATTTAAAAACATTATTCTTTGAAGGGGTCCAGATGCTTCACCAGCCTAATTTATCACAGACTCACACACAGACAATTAAAAATTCCTGAGATAGAGGAGAACTGACTTGTTATTGAGTTAGGTCTAGGTTCAAATGCTGCCTCTGACACATACTGGTAATGAGTCCTTGGGGAAGTCCAATTTCTTTTCAGTAAAATGGAAATTAAAAGTAATACAGCGATTATTGTGAGAATCAAGTGAGACAATGCCTTTAAAGTGCTTTGCAAATCTTAAAACACTGTATTAAAAAAAAAGCAAGCTACAATTAACATTATTTGATAAGAGATCATTTATCCAGTCAACATAGAAAATTCTTGATCAAGGGAGATGGATTCCAGAGAAAATGTTGTAATCTTCTCTTCAATACTTCTGCTTTAAAATAAATGTTGAATTTCTTGATATTTCCCCCATGGGACAGACCCAAATGGCTACTGGGGGGCTCCTACTTTCCAAAATACTTGCTGAACCCGTTTCATAGATGCATTGACTCATTCATTACTGTTCCTCCTAGCTTCTAAGAAAATCGAGTTTAATTCATTAGCCACCTTCTTGATGGGAGAAGGTAGAGGCAGCTGCCTTTTCATTAGTCCAACCCACTGCAGCCCATAGCATTGCAGCCACAATTATCTCTCAGCCTTGCTACCTGTGCCCTTGGCTGTGCAGATATCTGGTTGTAGAGAATGCCCAGAGTGCCCCCTGCTGCCTGGAAATGCTGTCATAATCACACGGGGCTCAGAGGAAGGAACACACCTTCCTAGTATAGGTTGACAGATTTGCTTGGCCTCTATGAACTTTTTTTTAGTATGCAAAAGCCATCTCTCTTTTCCACTTTTGAAGAAGAAAAAAGAAAAGAAAAAGAATGGAAGGAAGAGGAAAAATGTGTCGCTATGGGACATTGGTTGCCAAACTTAGGTCAAGTTCTAAGAGAAAGATTCAGAAAAAGGAAAAGAACACATCTGGCAAGATGACTTCCTGTGACATACACTAGGTTGCTAGTGGAGGATTGAAAGCTGGATTCGGTATGAAAACCAGAATCCCAGATCCTGCTTTTGTCTGACACTGACAAGCTGTGAGATGTACATAAGTCACGTAAATGCTCTGAACCTTAGTTTTTTGTTTTTGTTTTTTTTTCTAATCAATGAAATGAAGGTAATAATGGTCACACAATCCTCAAGGATGTTGGGAGCATTGAGCGAGATGATACAGGTGAACCCCTATTTCCATATGAGCAGGAAAAATCCTTTTGGCCATGAGCCCATCCACCTGCTCCATCTAGTGCTCTATCCACTGTGCCACCTAGATGCCCCCATACATATTCTTTCTAACTATATATGTCTGACTGTCATATGATACACACAACTATTTAGGCTGGACTCATGGCTTCATTGGTATAAAGAAAACCCTTCTGTCCATGCAGAGTAGCCCCTACTCTGCCATTTAGAGTTCCTTGAGGCACATAGAGGTAAGTGATTAGCTAGGATAAGTCATTTAACCTGTGTCTGCTTCAGTTTCCTCAATTATTAATGGGAAAGAATAAAATAAATGCACCTTCTCCTAAGGTTGTTGGAAACCTAGGGTGTATGGGAATAAAATGAGATAGTTTTAAAGCACTTGGCACATTGTGTGGTATACAACAGGTGCTATAAAATGCTGATTTTCTTCCTTCATTCCCTCCTTTTTTCCTTCTTTCCTTCCCTCCTGAGCCACATGGTCAGAATGTGTCAGAGATAGGGCTTGAACCTCTATTTCTGACTCTTAAGACTTTCTATTCACTTTCCCCTGCCTTCTCTTACTGGCAACAATGGTGGTAACATATCATTCAGGTGTTGTTCTTTAAGGTTTGGTTTGTACCTAATATGTATTATCTCACTTGATCTTCAAAATAATACTGTGGGCTACCAGTAAGCTTTCTAGCTCCCAGAGGTTAAGTGCCTTTTGGAAACCAGATTCTCCTTGAAAGGATCTTGATATTCTACTAAGAAATTTCTCAATAATGTATCTATACAATGTGTTATAAGTGGATTGCAAGTTCCACATAAATTAAATGCCATGTGTAAAAGCAATGAAAAACAGAAAAAATAAAAACCAAAGTCATACCAGGCTTTGTGTAGAATCAGTGTCCAGAATAAGAGGAGAAGAGAGGCCTAGAGAACAAGACTTTGCAAATGTCTACTATGTGCCAGGACCTGAGCTAATCACTTTACAAATATTATCTGATTCCATCCTAATAAAATCCTGGGAGGTAAGCACAAATCTTATCCCCATTTTAGAGATCAAGAAACAGACAGATAGAAGTTAAAAGAGTTGCTCAGGGGCCCACAGTTAATAAAACAACATTTTAGATAATCTGGAAATTTATTTGGGATTTGAAATCTGAAATTTGTCAGGGTGGATTTGAACTTAGCACAGGGGCAGCAGATGGGATATGTGGGGAACAGCAAGTTGGCCAATTGGTCATGAAATATGTAAGGGAGAATAGTGAGTATTTGAAACTAGAATAGTTGACCAGAGCCCAATGGTGAAGATATTTCAATGGCAAAGAAATTTGGAATTTGACTCAGATGCAATAGGGAACTGCTGAACCTTCTTATACATAGAAATGGTATGCTCAAACCTCTACTTCACCATCAGCCTATGACTTTGTCTCCTTTGGGGTCCATGAAATCTGACTGATCCTCTCTCCATCCTCCTTTCTGTCATCTGCAGACTTCCAAAGCACTCTCCCATCTTCCTGAATGATTTTATTACCTTTCTCTTTTTGTTCTTCTTGTCATTCAGTCTTTTCAGCTATGTCTGACTCTTCATTTGGGATTTTCTTGTCAAAGATACTAGAGTGGTTTTCTGTTTCATTCTCCTGCTCATTTTATAAATGAGAGAAACTGAAGCAAAGAGGGTTAAGTGACTTGCCCAGGATCATGCAGATTTAAACTCAGGAGAATGAGTCTTCTTGATTTCAGTCCAGGCACTCTTTCCACTGTGCCACCTAGATGCCCCAAATCTTGCTCTTTACTCTTTTCCCTTCATTGTGTGCCTTTAATACACATGTTGATGACCCTAATATTACTCTAACCTCACAATACCCTTCAGCTATCCAGGATTAGAATTAATTGTTGTATTTTATCAACCCATTGAATTATACTACCTCACAGACCTTCAACACTGAGACTCAGCTCTCCAACCATGATCTATCTTATTTTCTCACCATCCCTCAACCTATTCTCTGTCCTCATAATATCTACTGGTTGTTCAACTATACTTTCAGCTCTTTGTCCCAATTCTAGTTTCTTTTACCTTTGTGTCAACAGGATATTGTGGAAAGAATCCTGGATCTGAGTTTGAATCTTAGTTCTGCCACTTGTACAACCTTGGTCAAGGTTCTTAATGTCTCCGAGGCTCAGTTCCCTCAACTGTAAAATGAGAAGGCTAAATTAGAAGGGCTCTTAGGTTCCCTTTAGTTCTAAAGCTATGAATCTCTATTCTAACCACAGATGTTAAGATTTCTCACATGATAATCCTGTGACCCTTGACTTGTCATCCACTCCCTGCTAGCTTTTGGAGGGTATTAGTATCTTCCCTAGATACTAAGTATTGCTACAGAAGCAACCCAATGTTCAGCCTTTATAATTTCATACTATTCATACCTGGGTGGTCCCTCTCCTCGTCACTTGGCATTTTTTTCATTTTCATCTTGTTGAGTCCCCATAGTCTGTGTCATTGTCTATTTAAAAAACAAACAAACCCTCAAATCTTCAATTTCACTTTTTCTCCTACAATTTTAACAGATAAACTTGATTCCTAATTCACTAAAGTTCATCTCAACTCTATTACCTATACAATAAAGTTCAAACCCTTATCCTGAAATTCAGTGTCTTCATTTAGCTCCAAGCTTCCCTTGCAGCTTTATCTCATACTATAACCTTTTAGCAAAAGTAGACTACACACTATTTATTCCACAAATCCTTCTCTTACTTTCTTACCTTCATGTTTTCCATCATCCTTTCCATTCTTAAATGTCCAATCTGAACATCTGTATCTGCTGATATTCTTTATATCGATCAGGAGTTAATTCAAATGTCACTTCCTCCAGGAAAATTAGATTGTTCTCTAAGACAAACTCTATTCCCCCTCTGTATAATTCCCATAGCACTGAGTGTTGTTATATGTGGATTTTATCCTAAGCTCTTGCCACATTCTCTCTCTCTCTCTCTCTCTCTCTCTCTCTCTCTCTCTCTCTCTCTCTCTCTCTCTCTCTCTCTCTCTCTCTCTCTCTCTCTCCATCCTTCCCTCACTCCCTCCCATTCTTTCTCTCAGAAGCAATAAACACTGTGAATGGTGGAAAACATCCTGGTTCCAATGTTAAAAAATAATTATTCTACTCAAGGCTCCACTCATTATTAGCTATGTGTCCCTAGATAATTTGTCTAACTTTTAACCTCATTTTCCTTGCATATAAAATGTACATTCTATCTCTCCTACTACACTGTAGGATCCTTAGAGCATAGTGCTATTTATTTATTGTTATATTTGCCTCAGCATGTTACCAAGGGTTTTACACACTCATGATGAATGGGTAGATAAATTCATGGAAGGATGGATAGATTGGATTAAATGGAAGTGAGAAACAAAAAAAAATTGGATAAATATTGGTAGGAAGTCAGGACTAGTAGACATCATAGAAACTCAGCTTTCAAGAATTGTGGAGTCCTTTATATAGGACAAAAGTATCAGAATATGGAACAACTCAAGGGTTGTTTTGTTTGTTTGTTTGTTTGTTTGTTTTTTGCCTTGAGAAGCTTTATTCTAGCAACATGTTTCAAAGATAGGTCAAGGCAAACAGGGTAAATTCTGTGGTCTTTCTCTTGATTGGCCATAGGTTGGAGGAAGAGGGATTTGTTCATTCGGAATCTGTGACTGATACCCCCTAAAGTCAGAGGAACTCCAATAATTTTGTATTCCTTCAAGGACTCAGAGAACATGGGATCTGTAGCAAAGCAGTAGTGATTTCTATCTAGAGAAGAAGTGATATAATTCTATACACAAAGATACTAATGTAGAAATAGGAGGAAAAGAGACTTTAGATATTGATTAGATTCTATGCTTACCTGTTCAGGTGAATGTTCACTTCTCCTGCTGCTACTGGGAGCTTCAGGCTTGTTGCAGACACTCTCTGATGAAGCTCCCAAAAATCTCAAAAGACTTTGTTCCAGGTGTGATTTTTAATATTTGGATTTTTTTTGCATAAAAAAGTCACAGTCAAAGGACTCATTTTATAGCAATTGGTTACTTTAATTGCAATTTCAGTGGCTTTTCCATAGAGACCATGGGTTTTACGTATTTCTATGTAAATATTTCTCTTTTTGGCCAGAGAGGACTGGGCCAGCAGCAATGGGTGGATGTTGAAAGGAGAAAGATGTCTTTTTAACATGGGAAAGAATTCCCCAGGTATATGAGTTGCTATCCAAAAGAATAATGGTTTAATTCATATGGCATGGTTCTCCTAACCTCCACCTTTAATACACACACACACACACACACACACACACACACATATTGATGATCTATTTTGTGTCTACTTGTACACACAGCCAATTTTATTTAGCTGGCCTCAAGCCAAGCCATGTGTTTGGTGTTTTGTTTTTCCCAGGTGAAAATTAAGAGCTTTATTTCCCAGACTTCATATTTCCCAGACTTCAATATCACAGGCCTAATATGGATCTTTTTCCATGGAATTAGGCACCAGATTCTATTTACATTCTTATCACAGGGCATAAAATATCAGTAGAGTAAACTAGTGTAAAAAATAGACTGGAATACAGGAATACAATCCCCACAAGCCTTTGCTCCACTTCCCCAGAATGCCTTGTAATCTCACCTGGGCCGAGATCTAGAAGGTATTTAAGCTGATTCAAAGGCTTTTGAGGTCTCTTTTCTCGCTCTTGGACTTCCGTTTTGGGGCAGGCCTGGCTTTTTTCATAATGTAGGTGAGGTTGTGTCTAGGCCACTCTATGGCCTGGACACGTATTTCTTACCCTGTATTTTCTTTAATCCTTAATCTTCAATAAACCTCTAAAAAATATAATACTCCTTGCAGAGAGAAACTAATTTCTACCTGCCTCAGTCTCCCCGTCTCCCCTAAATTTTAATCTTTACAGTAGTGTCCATCTAGATCCAGTATATCTGTCTCTATTAAGGGAAAAGTAAAAGGAGAAAATAAACATTAATTTTATTAAGTGTCTGCTATATGCCAGCCCCTCTGCTAAACACTTCAACAATATTATCTCTTTGATCTCCATAATAACCTGGTTATCACAGATGTGATTATTGTCCCCAATTTACAGTTGAGGAAATTGAGGAAAATAAAATTTAAGTGACTTACCCAGTCACAGATATAGTAAGGGCCTGAGAGCATATTTAAAGTCAAGTCTTCCTAAAATCAATCCCCTACACCAGCTAGCTGGGAGTCCTCTTCAACTCTATATGCCTTTCCACTTTAAAGTACTCCATGGTTAATACAAAGCAGTGAATTCCCCAGGACTAAAGGTTAGGTCATTTGTCTGAAAATGTTGTCTGTATTATAGGTGTGGGTTAGAACAGATGACTCCTTTCAACAATAGGAATCAAAGATTACAATTATTTGATGATATGCTGCTTTTTAATTCAGCAGTTCTATGTGAACTCAACTGCCCTATTTTTAATTATTAATAAAAACATATTACAACCATTAAGATAAGTTATTACACCAGATAAATAAATGAAACATTGAATGAATTAATGAATAAAAAAAAACAATTTAGAGCTTACTGTGTGCAAGCACTATGCTAAAATGGTAAGACAAATGCAAAGCAAGACCATCCCTTCTTGGAAGGAAGAGCACACTATAGGGCAGTGGTAGTCAGAGGATACTTTTTCTTGTAAAGTAATAGGATATGATTGATCCAACATTTCTGAAAATGATAATAATGATTTCATTATGATTCATAGAGGAAAAGGTGAAGAGTTTGGTATAAATGGCTCTGCCTAGAAGATTGCAAGAGGATGACGAAGATCAATAGCTCAATAATAGTTGAAGCATTACCTGGTGGAAGCCAGCTATATATTGTGGGTTATACAAGTTTATACTCACTAATTCAACCGATCAAGACAACTGAAATCAGAGCAAGCATTTGAAAGCTAAATGGTATCAGAAGAAGAGTGGATGGTAAGAAGATGGCCATGATAGGTGACCAGATCAAGTGTGAAACAAAAATTGGACTGGAATCTACTAAATATAATGGGTTTATTTAAATTTATGAATTTTATGGAGAAAAGAGAATGAGGGAAAGTCATCCTGGGTATCTGAAATCTGTGCTTTCTAAGGAATTCTGAGCTTAGCAAACAAAGTCTATCAAGTACATTGAAGAAAAAAGTGGCATCCTTGGGGACCAATGACTACAGAGAGAGAAGTGAACGAAATTGGAATGAGGACTACAATTGACAAACATACTGAACTGTGATCAAACTCTGATGTTTAGAGAGAGAGCCCAGATGGTAGGTTAGTACAACAGAACTGGGACTCTGTGTAGAGGTAAGAACCTCTAGGGTCTTCAAGGAGGCTGACAAACAAAGAACTTCAATTAACGAAAGAATCAACAAATATTTACTGAGTGTTTGCTATATACAAGGTACTGTGAGCAGCAGCTGTGAGGAGATACAAAGATCACAGAATCAAAGACTGGTAGAATTTCCAGGGAAAGATCATATAGACAATGGTATGATTGACCAAAAATTCTGTCTACAATATTCCCCAACAAATGATCATCCAGGCACTGCCTATAGACCTTCAATAAAAGGGATCCCAATCCCCAGGTATGCCATTTAGCTTGGAAATAGTTCTAATTTTAATGATATTGAAACACTGGAAGATATATATCAGATCCTTCAAGTTCAACATCTTCAATTTCAAATTTTCATTTGATATAGCATCAATAAAACTCTTAACTATGATGGTTACCTTCTCTGGACAGGATCTTCCTAAAATCTATGGCATAAAAGCAAACAATATTATCCTTTCTTTTATTGTAGACACTATATTTCTTTTAATTCAGCTTAAAATCAAATAAATTTTTTGTTGCCATATCACATTCTTCATTTATATTTAGCTAGTAATTCACCAGGCAAACTTCTATTTAGTCATGTCACCCCATTACATGCTTTAACCCAAATATGAGTCTTTATATTTATTTCTTTTAAATTCCATCATTTTTTAGATTCAGTTCAACATTTTAATTTGCATCTTTTTTAATACTGACTGTCATAAAATAATTTTAGCTTTTGGTCATCTGGAAACTCAATAAGTTACTATACATGCCTTCATTCACATCACAATGTGTGGCATCTTATTGATAAAAAGAAGAAAAAATTGTGAAACACCCCAGAACCAAGACAGATTATTGTGACACCTCATTTGAGATCAACTTCCATGTTAGCATTGGCTAAAAAAAGACTAGTCTTTTGATCTGGTTATTCAACTAATTGTGAACCATACTAATTGTCCACTTTTTACTTTAGCCCACATCACTGTATCTTGATCTCTAGTATTCCATAACAGACGTGATTTAATTCTAGACCTGTAGGTATTTCTTGGTGCAAATTATGTGTCTAAATTCACCCCCTCAGGAACTTGATATTGACTTTAATTATCCTTTGTCTTCCCTAAGCCATCCCATTCCCAAATATTTAATATCTTGACCCATTTTCCACTATGTCCTTTAGAAATCCATGATCTATAATCAAGAAATACAACCTATATCTTTGAACTTTCCAAATGACAATGTTTCCCTTTCCTCACTTTACCTGAAAACTCTCTTTAACCAAAAGCCACTGAATCCTACTTGATAATATTCCTTATCTCACTTCCTATGATTCACATAACTAGGAAAAAGTTAAAGCATCATTACTGCACCTTTCTACTATTTCTAGACCACTTTTTTCTAACCACTGTCCCTCAATTGTTTCTAGAGATTGGTATAATGCCCTCTCTAGATCTTTGTCATGAATGTACTCTCACGCTAACTCCACCTCTAATCCTAACCCTTCCTCTGACATTAATGTCCCAACTATATAGATAATACACTAAAGCTGATATGATTTTTAACATTTTCACTTTGTTTTACATCCCTTTAAAGCATTCCTTCTACAATGTTGTAAATTGACATTATATAAACTTCATTATATATATACATATATATATATATATAGTGTCATATATAAACTTAGCCCTTAACAAAATGTTCTGCTTATTTTAGTAACTTAATTTATTTGTTGAATGAATAAAACCATTGTCACTTATATATTGATTCTCTAGAAAATGCTTAGTAGATACAGAAAGTGCTTACCTTAGAATGTTGCTACATGAATGATGATTGTTTGGACATCTACCATGGCCTCACTGACAAGGTGCTATTAACAGATTTTGGCAAGGTCAAGTATTGCAAGTGCTTTCTCCTAGACAGAACAAGGAGCTAATTGTGAGCAATGGATTAGAAGTTTCCTTATTCATAATGCACTTGTCATCTTCACAGAACCTCACCTTGCTGAGAGACTTTAGTATTGACATTTCCAGTGTAGCCTCCAAGGTCAGTGTGGATGTTTCCCAGAAAAATGCATGACATGATAGAATCTCTGAATTAGAAAGAACTTAAGAAATTAGCTAGTACAACTCCTAACTGGACAAGGACCAATTCCAACTCCATGACACACTTGACAAGTTGTCATTCAATCTTTATTGAATACACCATTAAATAGGGACTCATTCCTCTCTAAAGCAGCTCATCAGCAACTCTTTTCAATTGGTACCTTGTTCTAGATTTAACCTCTAAGGTTAAGCAGAAAAATCTAATACTTCTTCCAACAAAGAGTCTTTCAAGTTCTACTTGATTCTTGTCATGTTCCCCTAATTTTTTCTGTTTTCCAAGCTAAATTTACCCACACCCTTCAGATAATCTCTATGTGACACGATGTCAAAGTCCTTCTTCATTTTGGTGATCTTTCTTTGAATGATCCCAATTCAGATCCTGAAGGTTAGAACAGAACATAATAATCCAGATGTAGTCTGACTATGATGGAGGATAACATAACTATCACCTCCCTAGTTATAAATACCATGTCCTTCAATTCAATCTAATTAATTAACTGGTGAAACTTTTCTCTAATTCTTTCTCATGAACCAAAAGACATGTCCAAATTTCAAGTAAATTGGTATAATTCCTGGATTTAGATGGGGGTGATGTGAGCTCTCAGTTATATAGAGAACACTTTAAAATGCATTAACAAATTTTTTCATAGGGATAGTCTTGTGATATGGAATCATTAGGCTCTGATTTATAATGGTGTAAATCTATGAATTCATGAAAGACTTTTGGCCTATCCTCTTGTAATGAAGATTGGAAACATCCCTAGGAAGGAGCCAGATGGCACCATCTCAACATAGCTTCCATCTTGGTACATTCAAATGGGTGATTATTACAGTCTTGAAGACTGAATCATGACCTTAAAAATTAAAACTTCTTTGGATCCTGGGGAGAGACAAATGACTTATAAGAGCTGATCTTAGCCTAGTCTCCAAGGCTGATTTTGAGATTTCATCTTGAGTACATACAAGATCACTGAGATTTTAGGAGAGTAACTCCCTCCCTAGATCTTTAAAAGGCTCTTAAGAGTTATGAAAAGCAAGATATAAGAATATTTTTCCAGAGAAGTTTATATAGACAAAATGATTGTGTGCATAAAGCGTCTATTGAGCATTTTCTATAGCAAAGCATTCTCGTTAGTGCTGGGGATAAAAATAGAAAAGCAAGAGTCTCTACTCTTAAGGAGAGTTCAGCTACAAATTAGATAGTACAAATACCAATTCCAGGGTCCTTACAGTGTACAAAAAGGTAGGTGGTAATGCCTCTTTATAAATGTCATTTCCATAGATAGAATGATACCAATTTGTGATGTTGAACCATTTAACACTGTACTGGAAACATTGCTATTCCAAAGTCTCATGAATTTAGGATCATGGGTTATCCTCACTGGGGTCTGAGGGGAGATAGTCAAGGTGGCAATAATGTGACCTGCTTGGCACAAGTAAGGTCTTTCAAGGTGCTTTGATCCTTTAGTTAGTTACCTTAATTTCCCTTAGGGTGGCAGTTGAGGAGAATGGCTGGACCTTTATTCACAGATGTAGCATCCCTGGACAGTGACCATAAGGGCAAGGCCAGATACAGAGCTGGTGGTCTGGTGGTGGGGGGAGGGATGTTGTTACCATCAGAGCTCCTGCCCTTATCCTCCTTGGATTTTTGGCATTTGGTTAGTAGCTGCTATTGAAAATGATGAGGAAAGTAATTCCTTTTTCCAGAATTATTTCCAGAAGAATTCAATTTAATTGACTTAAGAAACAATTATCAAATGCATATTGTGTACAAAGACCTTATTAAGTGCTGAGGAAGATGCAAACTTTATATAAGATGTGGTTCCTGCCTTCAAGTAACACAGGCTAGATGGAGAATGAGATAAATAAAATCATAATACACAACAATTTTTAAGTGAATTTTAAAAGTTCAAAACGAGTGCTGTGTGAAGTCCAAAGAGAAAAGCCATTACTGAAAAGAGAATTTAGGAGATTCATGTAGGAGATGACATTTGAATTGGGATTTAAAAGTATTAGTGGCAACTCAAAGACTAAAGGAAGGGTGGCATTTCGATCAAGAACAAATGAAGGCATAGAGGTGGTAGGTAAAGTAATGGCTTATAATGTATGAAAAGAATAGAGAAGAGAACAATTTAATTGGTGCATGGACTGTATAGTGGAGAATAATGTGAAATAAAGTTGGAAATGTCCACTTATTCCAGTTTAAGGAGGGATGAATTCTAACGTTAGTCATTTGAACTTTACTCAGGAAAAACTAAGAAGGCCAATGTAGAGTTTTTAAGTGGAGGAATGTTATAATCAAGTTTATACAAATATAAGGACACAATGAATTCATTGTAACTGCTGAAATGTAGAACAGTACCCCTGCAGTATTCTTATAGAAATCCCAAGGTAAGCAGGATGACTGGAATATTTGCTGCCAGAGGCATGATGGGAGTGGAAAGGAATTTACTCACCATAACCCCAAATATCAGTCAGGCCTGGGGGAAGTAATGCTGAAGAGAGAGAGACAGAGAGAGAGAGATCACATTTATTTTTAATTAAAATAATTTTAATTAAATCATAAAAATCTTCCTTTCCTCCCTCTCTCTATTGAAAAAAAAAAGCAAAAACAATGATTTTGCATATATAAAGTATGCCTCATCATGCAAAAAATATTTCCACATGGGTCATATTCAAAAATATGTTTGAATCTGCACACTGAATCCATCACTTCTCTATAAGGATGTGGGTAGCATGAATTGCCTTTGGTACCCTGCAATCATGGCTGGTCATTACACTAATCAGAGTTCATATATTCTTCCAAGTTGTTTGGCTTTACAACATTATATATAATTATGTTATATATAATGCTATTCTCCTAGTTCTACTTGCTTTACTTTAAAGTAGTTCATATAAGTCCTCCTAGGTTTCTCTAAAACCATTTTTTCATCATTCTTTCAGCATAATAATATTCCAGCACATTCGTATTCCATAATTTGTTCATTCTCTAATTAATGAACTTCCTTTAGTTTCAGCTCCTTCACATGACAAAATGCTGCTTTTTTTTAAAATATATTTTATTTGATCATTTCCAAGCATTATTCGTTAAAGACATAGATCATTTTCTTTTCCTCCCCCCCACACCCTATAGCCGACGCGTAAGTCCACTGGGCATTAGATGTTTTCTTGATTTGAACCCATTGCTTTGTTGATAGTATTTGCATTAGAGTGTTCATTTAAAGCCTATCCTCTGTCATGTCCCCTCAACCTCTGTATTCAGGCAGTTGCTTTTTCTCGGTGTTTCCACTCCCATAGTTTATCCTTTGCTTATGAATGGTGTTTTTTTTCTCCTGGATCCCTGAAAGTTGTTCAGGGACATTACACCGCCACTAATGGAGAAGTCCATTACGTTCGATTATACCACAGTGTATTAGTCTCTGTGTACAATGTTCTCCTGGTTCTGCTCCTCTCGCTCTGCATCACTTCCTGGAGGTTGTTCCAGTCTCCATGGAACTTCTCCACTTTATTATTCCTTTGAGCACAATAGTATTCCATCACCAACATATACCACAGTTTGTTCAGCCATTCCCCAATTGATGGGCATCCCCTCGTTTTCCAGTTTTGGGCCACCACAAAGAGCGCAGCTATGAATATTTTTGTACAAGTCTTTGTGTCCATTATCTCTTTGGGGTACAGACCCAGCAGTGCTATGGCTGGGTCAAAGGGTAGATATTCTTTTGTCGCCCTTTGGGCATAGTTCCAAATTGCCCTCCAGAATGGTTGGATCAATTCACAACTCCACCAGCAATGAATTAATGTCCCTACTTTGCCACATCCCCTCCAGCATTCATTACTTTCCTTTGCTGTTATGTTAGCCAATCTGCTAGGTGTGAGGTGATACCTCAGAGTTGTTTTGATTTGCATCTCTCTGATTATAAGAGACGTAGAACACTTCTTCATGTGCTTGTTAATAGTTTTGATTTCTTTATCTGAGAACTGCCTATCCATTTCCCTTGCCCATTTATCAATTGGAGAATGGCTTGATTTTTTGTACAATTGATTTAGCTCATTATAAATATGAGTAATTAAACCTTTGTCAGAGGTTTCTATGAAGATTTTTTCCCAATTTGTTGTTTCCCTTCTGATTTTAGTTATATTGGTTTTGTTTGTACAAAAGCTTTTTAGTTTGATGTAGTCAAAATTATTTATTTTACATTTTGTGATTCTTTCTATATCTTGCTTGGTTTTAAAGCCTTTCCCCTCCCAAAGGTCTGACATGTATACTATTCTGTGTTTACCCAATTTACTTATGGTTTCCTTCTTTATGTTTAAGTCACTCACCCATTTTGAATTTATCTTGGTGTAGGGTGTGAGGTGTTGATCTATTCCTAGTCTCTCCCACACTGTCTTCCAATTTTCCCAGCAGTTTTTATCGAATAGTGGATTTTTGTCCCAAAAGCTGGGATCTTTGGGTTTATCGTATACTGTCTTGCTGAGGTCGTTTTCCCCCAGTCTATTCCACTGATCTTCCTTTCTGTTTCTTAGCCAGTACCAAATTGTTTTGATGACTGCTGCTTTGTAATATAGTTTGAGGTCTGGGACTGCAAGGCCCCCATCATATGTGTTTTTTTTTCATTATTTCCCTGGATATCCTTGATCTTTTGTTCTTCCAAATGAACTTTGTTATGGTTTTTTTCTAAATCAGTGAAGAAGTATTTTGGTAGTTCAATGGGTATGGCACTAAATAGATAAATAAGTTTGGGTAGGATGGTCATTTTTATTATATTGGCTCGTCCTATCCATGAGCAGTTAATGTTTTTCCAATTGTTCAAGTCTAGTTTTAGTTGTGTGGCGAGTGTTTTGTAGTTGTGTTCATATAGTTCCTGTGTTTGTCTTGGGAGATAGATTCCTAGGTATTTTATTTTGTCTAAGGTGATTTTGAATGGGATTTCTCTTTCTAGTTCTTGCTGCTGAGCTGTGTTGGAGATATATAGAAAAGCTGATGATTTATGTGGGTTTATTTTGTATCCTGCAACTTTGCTAAAGTTGTTGATTATTTCAATTAGCTTTTTGGTTGAATCTCTAGGATTCTTTAAGTAGACCATCATGTCATCCGCAAAGAGTGATAACTTGGTCTCCTCCTTGCCTATTCTGATGCCTTCAATTTCTTTATCTTCTCTAATTGCTACTGCTAGTGTTTCTAGTACAATGTCAAATAGTAGAGGTGATAATGGGCATCCTTGTTTCACTCCTGATCTTATTGGGAATGCATCTAGTTTATCCCCATTGCAGATGATATTAGCTGTTGGTTTTAGATATATACTGTTTATTATTTTTAGGAATGACCCTTCTATTCTTATGCTTTCTAGTGTTTTTAATAGGAATGGGTGTTGTATTTTATCAAAGGCTTTTTCTGCATCTATTGAGATAATCATGTGGTTCTTGCTAGTTTGCTTGTTGATGTGGTCAATTATGTGGATGGTTTTCCTAATGTTGAACCAGCCCTGCATCCCTGGTATGAATCCTACTTGATCATGGTGAATGATCCTTCTGATCACTTGCTGGAGTCTTTTTGCTAGTATCCTATTTAAAATTTTTGCATCTATATTCATTAGGGAGATTGGTCTATAGTTTTCTTTCTCTGTTTTTGACCTGCCTGGTTTTGGAATCAGTACCATGTTTGTGTCGTAAAAGGAGTTTGGTAGAACTCCCTCTTTGCTTATTATGTCAAATAGTTTGTATAGTATTGGGGTTAACTGTTCTCTGAATGTTTGATAGAATTCACAGGTGAATCCATCAGGCCCTGGGGATTTTTTCTTAGGAAGTTCTTTGATGGCTTGATGGATTTCAATTTCTGATATGGGATTATTTAAGAATTCTATTTCCTCTTCTGTTAGTCTAGGCAGTTTGTATTTTTGTATATATTCATCCATTTCTCCTAAATTGGTGTATTTATTGCCATATAATTGGGCAAAGTAATTTCTAATGATTGCCTTAATTTCCTCCTCATTGGAGGTGCTGTCCCCCTTTTCATCTTTAATGCTGTGAATTTGCTTTTCTTCCTTCCTTTTTTTAATTAGATTGACCAGTACTTTGTCTATTTTGTTTGTTTTTTCAAAGTACCAGCTTCTTGTCTTATTTATTAAATCAATAGTTCTATCACTTTCGATTTTATTAATTTCTCCCTTAATTTTTAGGATTTCTAATTTGGTTTTCTGCTGGGGGTTTTTAATTTGATCGCTTTCGAGTTTTTTCAATTGCATTTCCAATTGATTGATCTCTGCTCTCCCTTGTTTGTTAATATGAGCTTTCAGGGATATGAATTTGCCTCTGATTACCGCTTTGGCTGCATCCCAAAAGGTTTGAAAGGATGTTTCGCCATTGTCATTTTCCTTGATGAAATTATTAATTGTTTCTATGATTTCTTCTTTAGCTAAACGGTTTTGGAGTATCATATTGTTTAATTTCCAATTGGTTTTAGATTTGGTTTTCCATGTACCATTACTAATCATTATTTTTATTGCCTTGTGATCTGAGAAGGCTGCATTAATTATTTCTGCTTTTTTGCATTTGTGTGCTATGTTTCTGTGACCTAATGTATGGTCAATTTTTGTGAATGTGCCATGTGGTGCTGAGAAGAAGGTGTATTCCTTTTTATCCCTATTTATTTTTCTCCATATGTCTATTAATTCTAATTTTTCTAAGATTTCATTCACTTCTTTTACCTCTTTCTTATTTATTTTTTGATTTGATTTATCTAAATTTGATAATGGTTGGTTTAAGTCTCCCACTAGTATGGTTTTATTGTCTATTTCTTCCTTTAATTCTCCTAGTTTCTCCATTAGAAATTTGGGTGCTATATTATTTGGTGCATACATGTTGATTAATGATATTTCCTCATTGTCTAGAGTCCCTTTTAACAAAATATAATTACCTTCCCTATCCCTTTTGATCAGGTCTATTTTTGCATTGGCTTTATCAGATATCATGATTACCACTCCTGCCTTCTTTCTATCAGTTGAGGCCCAGAAGGTCTTACTCCATCCTTTAATTCTGACCTTGTGGGTGTCAACCCGCCTCATGTGTGTTTCTTGAAGACAGCATATGGTAGGGTTTTGGATTCTAATCCATTCAGCTATTCGTCTACGTTTTATGGGTGAGTTCATCCCATTCACGTTCAAAGTTATGATTGTCATTTGTGGACTCCCTGGCATTTTGATTGCCTTCCCTAATTCTAACCTTTTCTTCTTCGGCTCTACCTTTTAGCCCAGTGATTTACTTTGAATCAGTCCCCCTTGTCCCCTCCCTTGATGTTTCCCTTTTTAGTCCCTCCCTTTTTGTTCCCTCCCCCTCCCCCCTCTCTTTCCCTCCCTTTTTGTTCTCCCTCCCCCCCTCCCCCCCTTGGTTTTCCCTTCTCCTTACCCTTGTTGGGTAAGATAGAATTCAAGATCCCAATGGATCTGGATGTTTTTCCCTCTCAGAGTTGATTTCCCTGAGATTGAGGTTTAAGTAACCCCCCCCCCTCTTCCTCTCCTTCTTATAGGAGTTTTCTTCCCCTCCCCTTCCCCTGTGAATCTTTGTGTGAGAACCATTATTCTATTTGGTCTTTCTTTACCCCCTATTTATACATTACATTTTCCCCACATATTAGTATACATAGGTTGATATAAATGTAGTCCTTATAGAAGAGAGTTTGAGTAAAAGAAGATAACATTTTTCCCCTTTCCTTAATATTTACCTTTTCAGGTATTCCTTGCTCTTTGATTTTCGGTATCAAACTTTCCACAGAGCTCTGGTCTTTTCTTTGCAAAAAGTTGGAAGTCTTCTATTTTGTTGAATGCCCATACTTTCCCTTGGAAGTATATAGTCAGTTTTGCTGGGTAACTGATTCTTGGTTGGAGACCCAACTCTCTTGCCTTTCTGAAGATCATGTTCCATGCCTTACGATCATTCAGCGTAGAACTTGCAAGGTCTTGTGTGACCCTGATTGGCATTCCTTTATATCTAAATTGTCTTTTTCTGGCTTCCTGTAGGATTTTTTCTTTTGTTTGATAGCTTTGGAATTTGGCAATTACATTCCTGGGAGTTGTCTTTTGGGGGTTTAGTGTAGAAGGTGTTCTGTGAGCTCTGTCAGTGGATGTATTGCCCCCTTGTTCTAGAATCTCTGGGCAATTTTCTTTGATTATATCTTGTATCACCATGTCCAGTTTGGTGTTTATTTCTGGCTTTTCTGGGAGTCCAATTATTCTTAAATTTTCTCTTCTCCCCCTGTTTTCCAGATCTATCACCTTGTCGGTGAGATATTTTATGTTCTCTTCTAATTTCTTGGTGTTTTGGCTTTGCTTTATTAGTTCTTGCTTTAAAGCCTGGTTTTCTTTTACAGTTTGGTCAAACTGGTTTTGTAGATGCGTGAATTTCTTTTGCATCATTTCCCACTTTTCCTCCCAGAGGGCTTCCATCTTTTTGGTCCTTTCTGATTCAAATTCTTCATGGGTTTGTGGAGAGTTTCTATTTCCTTTGGAAGATTTTGGAGAATTTTCTTGTATATCTTCTTCTATCTGCTCTGTATTTTGTATTTTGGCTCCATAGAATGTGTCCAGAGTCGCCCCTTTCTTCTTATTTTTCTTGGTATTTTGGGGCTTCTGTGCTTCTGTAGAGTTTGTCATCTCTGAACGTGGAGGATTGGCTTTTCTTGTCTTTGTCTGGTGATCAGAGGCTTTAGTCCTGGGCAGATGTTGGTTCTATGAGCGTTCCCTGGGTTAAACTGAATATGCCTCACTGGAACTGGAATGGAAGGGTCGGACCACGAGGCCACACTCTCCCCCTGGCTCGATTTCCGGAAGTTGCCTTCAGAATCCCTGGCCGTGAGGCTGTTTCGTCGGCCTGCGGGGGGATGGGCTGCCGCTTCCCCAAGCTCCGAGAACACAGACTTTCACTGAGACTTGGATAGCAGGATCCAGCCCGTGAGGCTGTCTTGCCCGCCCTGAGGGTTGCTGTTGTTTTGACCAGCTCTCTGCAGCGGAGGCCCCAGGCAGTAACTTTCACCCGGACCGACCGCTCTTTGCAGCTGAGGCCCCAGGCAGTAACTTTCACCCGGACTGGGACTTGGGTAGAAGACCCTGAGGGTTGTTGTTCCTCAGACCCTGCTCTCTGAGCCCGGCGCGGCTGCCGCTTCCGGGAGCCTTGGACTCTGCGCTCCTACCCCTGAGGTCCGAGGGATCTCGGGTTCTGGCTTTTAAGGGGAGCCGTACCTTTTGAACCGGGTCCAGGTCCAGGAGGAGGGTTCCCAGGGTCTGTGCTGTTGATCGTTTTGAATTTCGGCGCCTTAGGAGCTTCTAGTTTGAGATCGGTCGGGAAGGGTTTTCCGGAGATCTGAACTTCAGCTTTCTCTAAGCCGCCATCTTAACCGGAAGTCCCAAAATGCTGCTTTTGCTATTTTTGTTCCTATAGGCCTTTTCCCCTCTTTTCTTTGATCTCTTTGTGACCTAGTAGAAGAAGTTTATTCTATTAAAAGACAATAAGATTCCTGACATGACAAGATGGGAACAGAAACTTCAAGTCTTGTACCAACCTGAACTTCCTAGACATTTGGTCTCCCTAGGTTTTACATTATAAATGTTCTCTTTAACAAACACTGAATAAGCACCAACTATATGCCAAGCATTTTGTTAGGTGATAAAAATAGAAAGCAACAACAAAAAAAATATCCTGCCTTCTAAGATCTTATATTCTACCAGAGATGGAGGGTGACAGCTGGCAAAAAAAAGACACAACTTTGACTCAGCAAAGTCAGTATATGTCATGGAATAATTAATGCATAATAAGTTATCTAAATATCTAGAATTATTTCAGCCCCCTATTATAGCTCACTACAGTGAGGGCTCAGTCTAGTATATTGGTAACTAACTAGAAGATGCTGCACCATGGAAATGCTGAACTACAGAACAGCCATGCTCATCTGGGAACTGGAATCCTACAGATGGATGGGAGAGGCTGCATCATCTATATTCTGCATCTCTTCTTTGAAGGTAGGGCTGTCACTGACAGAAGGCAGAGCCCTCTCTGGAAATACTTTCCAGAAAGCCAGTTCTTAGCATCTCTGCATTGATAGGACCTCAGGTTGCAGGGGCTATTTGGTAATGACTCCCTGCTAGAGTCATTTATCTTCTTAATGAGAGAGCACAATGGAAAAAAAGGCAGGACATTTCCAAGGTTTCTCAAACCATTCTCTGCTGCTCAGATTTTCTTTCACTACCTGTCCTGGTTTCCTTTAGAAATGGAGGCATACATCCCTGTAAAAGCAAAACCCATTGAGACTACATTTGCAGGACAAAGTCTCCAGTGTTTAACAAGAGGCACAAGGAGAATAGTAAGCTTCACCCTGATTGCACTTGGCAGGTAACTGAATCAAAGTGAGAATCACAAGTGATATGTTTAAGTTACAGAGGTGATGAAGCAAAATTCAGGAATGACATTTTCATTTTTCTTTCTTTGTGAATGGATGAGTGGAGTGACTCCCCCCTGCTTGGCACTGGACCCAAGGGTTTTCATCAGAATACACAACAGTTCCTGGGCTACCTTACATTTCCATACACAAACACACAGACATTCTCTCATATGTGCACACATGTAGAGACTCTCATGCATGTTAGCAGTCTCAGACCCACAAGAATAACCATTCTGCATACAGATATTGCCCATGAATGTTCTGCGACATAAGGCAAAGCATTTTGTCATTATCTTGGCACCCTATTTCATGGCATCCGTATAGTACTCTACCTCCTCATTTACTGCATTTCCACTCCCATTGGAAGACTTGAGTTTCCAAAGAATAACTGACTGCTATATTCCTATCCTCCCAGTTCTAGGGATAACCATGAACATCTAAGGTTCCAGCTATTTTGATCCTGAACCCCCAGTAATATGCTTCTTATTATCAATCAAGACCATTGATTTTATATAAGTGTTTACTGAGTATAATTAGTAGAGTAGAGTAGAAGCAGTAGTTACTAAATAATTCCTACCATCATTACCAGGATTATACTCTCACCTCTTACATACAAGGCTACTATCCCTATTTGGGGGAGAAAGGACTGGCAGATACCTGAAAGCAAAGTGGACCACTCCTGCAGTGAAAGAGACCAAATAACAGGTAAACAGACTGAGCAACTCCCTGGTATCCACAAAATAGTAATTTAAAGTTTTCTACTCACTTGAGCAGATCTCTCTTATGGATTTACAAAGAAGGAAGAGAGGGAGGAAGGAAGGAAAGAAAAAGCAAGGAAATAAGCATTAAGTGCGTATGGTGCCATTCTGTTCAGTCATTCAGCCCTATCCAACTCTTGGTGAACACACAGACCATAACTATCCATGGAATTTCCTTGGCAAGGATACTGGCGTGTTCCGTCATTTTCTTCTCCAGAGGAGCCAATGGATCTTTTTGTCAGGAAATCAGAGGTTAAGTGGCTTGCTCAGCATCACACATGTTGGAAGTGTGTGAGGCCATATTTAAACCCAGATTTTCCTCCCTCAGACTCAGTGCTCCATCCACTGAGCACTGAGCTTGGTACTTTACAAACATCTCAGAAGCAGAGACCAAAAACCACAAAGGCATATTAACTTTCATTAAGAACACATGACAGAGGTTGTAGATTCACTTATTATGTTGGTTTGGCTACTCCCTTAATTGGCATTTATTAGAACCCCACTATAGTCTAGCCCATGGTCTTCCAGAATTACCTTAACTAAAAAAACTCATTAGCCTTAAGCTAACTGGTTATGTCTCTCCCAACTTTGGCTGGTTCTAAACCAAAACACTTAAAGTCTAATCCTAGATCTTTACTCAAAGCTCTTCTTGCTTGTTCAGATCATGCAGACCTTATAGGTCATGGGCATAGTTTTCAATCATGCATGGTCAGTTCCTTGCCATGAAGAACATATAGGGGGCAGAATACCACATAGTGGAAAGTTATAAGGCTACATTGACTTTTGACGTCAATTGCAGCCTTCCAGGTATACTTTAAGGAACTAGGTGGATCTCTTTATTGGCCCCACTTTTATGCAGACTGACCTCTTGGCTATTAGACTCTGTCACAGAGTCATGCCATCTCCATGTCTCAAACTCAGATTCAATCCAATTAATAGACAAATCCACAGGCATTGTCAACTTTCATAAAATCAAGTACCTGAACCCTTCTCCTTGGGTGATAGATATGCTGGATTCAGAGATCTCTACTTTCTAAACATCTCTACTCTTTTTCTAACTAAAGAATTTGGGTAAGTTGAAGACCTAACAAGATTTACTATACAAGAAAGATTGCTTCCTCTCATCTATTTCAAGAATTTTTCTTCTTTGGGGCTTTAAACTAACCCTAATCTACCTAACTCTTATCCTATATCATATAATAATTGCTCAACCATTTCGCATAAGACTTGAAGATCTGACCTCTGAAGTAAACAAATCCCCTTGGACCAAAGAGCTTTTATTGCCACAATCTCAGTTAGCCCCTCCTTACATACTATTGTGAAGACTGGATTTAGCTATCTCCTGATTGTAACAATGAAGATACTTAGCTTTTCCTTGATTGTGAAGATTAAATTGTAATCTCCTGATTGTAACAATGAAGATATTTAGCTCTTCCTTTATAGTGAAGATAGAATTATAATCCCTAGCTTATTTTTAGATTTTAATACCCAAATGTATTAACTCAGTATTTTAAGTAGATCTACCCATTTTTATCTACATAAAAGTAACTAACTACTAAAGGTGCAAACTAAATAGTAGTTAGTTCTCACCTTTAGTAGTTAGACACAAGAGAAAAAGATCTTTAAATAGAGGACCACAGAGGCCAGAGATAGATGGGAGAAAGCTGACTCGGAATTGGACTGGAGATTAGTCACCCAGGCTTGGCGTGAAGGATCAGTCACTCGGAGCTGGAGGGAAGACAGACACTTGAGGAGAGACTGGAAGACAGACACTCTGACTTGGCCATGGAACTGGGCCCCAGAAGGAGCTTGTGCAGGAGACTTCAGACTGCTTTCCAATTAGACAGTCCTGTGGTGAGTGAAAGGCTGACTTAGTTTCCCTGCCTTTCTGGAGGTGTGAACCTCCAAGAAAGGTCCATCCTCTTGAGACCCTTTTTCCCTGATTAGGGCTTTAGAATTTCTACCTGGCTTAGGGGAAGCCAGAGTTCTCGCTCTCTCTCTCTCTGTCTCTCTGTCTCTCTGTCTCTCTGTCTCTCTCTCTCTCTACTCAATATATTCCCTCTATTGTAAAATAAACTACCAATAAATTATAATTTACTCTAGTAATTCATTTTGGGATTTAGAAATTAAATCCCAGGCAACCACCAATTAAATATTCCAGTCCAAACCATAAAAAAATCTAACACTACTGACAAACTCCAAATGCTCCATATATGTGTGCATGTGTTTGTTGTTTGATGTGTATATGTGTGTATATATACACACACTCAGAAAGAATTTTTATTGTTGATGTTGAGTCATGTCCAGCTCTTTGTGACCCTATTTGGAGTTCTCTTAGCAAAAATACTGGGATCATTTACTAATTCCTTCTCCAGTTCATTTTACCCATGAAGAAACAGAGACAAATAGGGTTAATTGATTTGCCCATGGTTAGACTCAAGAGAGTTTTTGAGACCGAGTTTTTGAACTTGGGTCTTCCTGACTTCAGGGCCAGTGCTCTATCCATTGTACTACCTATATATTACATATACCCCTACACTACGTGTGTGTGTGTGTGTGTGTGTGTGTGTGTGTGTGTGTGTGTATGTGTCCTAGGTGCTGGAGATATAAAGACAAAAAGTAGTTCCTGGTCTCAGGGAAATTCTGTTTTAAAGGAGGAAAGAGAATACACTGGATTTAGAGTCAGAATATGAATTTGAATCCCTACTGTGCTACTTAATAGCTATGTAAGATTAGCCACATTATTTAATCATAGACTTAGACTTATCTGTAAGGGAATTGGCCTAAATGACTTGCAAATTCCCTTTCTGTTCTAACCTATGATCTTATGTAGAAAGAAGTATATAAACCTAAATGGAAAATAAAGGGGGGAAAGAGAATGAGCTCAAATGTACTAAGAATACTAAAATAGGGAGAGGACACTGAAAAATCATTGCCCATGGAATAAATTTTAAAGTGATGGAATTTCCATTATCCTCCAAAACAAATATGATATTTTCATGTATTTTTCTTCATCTTCAATAATTAGGCCAAATGATAGTGACTCACATGAACAAATAAGACACAATGACGAGAGTATTGGCCTTTGACCTCTAGATCTAAGGCCCTGAGACTATAAGGATCACATTTTTTTCAGACCCAGGAAAGTGGCCAGGAAAGAGATAGATGAATTTGCATGACTCTTCCTCCAGTCAAGCAGGTTTCATTGTTTTTCCCTCAATACTTTAAAATGGTAACAGATGATAGAAGGGGATCATTTTGTACTTCTGGCTTTACTTTTTCTAGCACTCACCTGATGTTAGTGCCAGTACTATGTCTATGAGTTCCCAGCCCTGGAAGTGCAGAAGACATTCAGGAACTTGGCTCAGAATGAGTCTTTTCATTCAGCACCAGCTGTCTCCTCATCAGCTTTCATGTGGCTTTCATTTTGTTGAACATTGTCTCTGTCAGAGAGTGCAAAGTTCTGAGTCAGAAGGTGAGGCACTCCCCCAATATGAGTTTTAAAAAGAAATGTTCTCAATTCACTAGCCAAAGTCTGGCTGACTAAATGCTCATTAAGGGCCAAATTTCAGGATGTACATTGCAAGAGTGAAGGTAGCTTTAGACAAGGGTAACACATGAAGCAGAGATATTAATCAAAATTTACAAGAAGCTCCAATTGAAGCCAAAGAGTATTTTTGAGTCCCCACTGTGTGACTATCACTATCTAGAGTAGTAAGGAGAATGCAAAAGACATTACCCCATCCTCAAATAGCTTATAGTCTAGTAGAAGAGGCAAGGAGTATATGAGACATTCATAATTGCCAAATAATATATGTGAGATCAGATCAGGTCAGACAAATCTCCATGGTGGGGTGAGCTTTTAGAAGGGACTTAAGTGAGAAATAGAATTTTGATTGACTTGGAGGAGGTTGGGGACAAGTAGACCCAGGCAGATTAATTAGAATAAAGAGCAAATCTACTTAGATTTTAAAAAATCAAAGGTAGGTAACAGAGAATGAATACAAAAATCAAGGCATGATTCAGAAACAATAGTGTCAAAATGACTGAAGTTCAGAATGAACAAAGGCTAATTCTGAATTGTAAGGAAAACAACAAGGTTTGGGGAATTTTGCCTTGGTGAGTTCTTTGGGCAAGAAGATCAAAGAATGGCTAAAACTATTTGGTGAAATGATCATATTGGTTGATGGAGAGAGGGTAGAACTACTTAAATCTCGTTTTGCTTCAAAGATTCTGTGGCTCTATGATGGGCAAAAGCATAAATATAGAAAAAGATTCTTAGGGACAGTTGGGAGAAGGGGTGGTGAGACAGGTTGAAGAATCCCTGTCATTCTATGCAGAATCTTAAAATGGAATATCTCCAGAGAATCAGGGATGCTCCAAGCTAGAAGGAAACATAGAAGTCAACCAATGTAATGCTCACTGGAGCAATAATCCTTTCTACAACAAGCATCAAGTCTCTGTTTGAAAACTGAAAATGACCCAAGTCTCACTTTGTACCATCCCAGCCCATCCCATTTTTTGCTATTGGAAGATATTTCCTAAAATCAAATTGGAATCATTTCTCAGTTGATGTATGATCTTTTGTTTTCTGGGTTAAACAAATTTGACCCCTCTTCCATGTTTCAGAACTTGAAATACTCTCTCTCTCTCTCTCTTCCTCCCTCTCTCTCTCTCTCTCTCTCTCTCTCTCTCTCTCTCTCTCTCTTCTCTCTCTCTCTCTCTCTCTCTCTCTCTCTTCCTCCCTCTCTCCCTCTCATCTCTCTCTTTCTCTCTCTCTCCCTCTCTCTCTCTCTCTCTCTCTCTCTCTCTTCCTCCCTCTCTCTCTCTCTCTCTCTCTCTCTCTCTCTCTCTCTCTCTCTCTCTCTCTCTCTCTCTCTCTCTCTCTCTCTCTCTCTCTCTCTCTCTCTCTCTTCCTTCCTCTCTCCCTCTCTCTCTCTCATCTCTCTCTCTTTCTCTCTCTCTCTGTCTCTCTCTCTCTCTCTCTGTCTCTCTCTCTCTCTCTCACTCACACACACACACACACACACACACACACACACACACACACACACACACAGAGTCCCCCCTAATCCTAACAATCAATTACTAATTCAAGTTAATTAGCCGTAGTTCCTTCTATTGATACTTGTATGAGATGGTGGTGAGTTGTCTCACCATTGTAGCTACTCAGCAGCTTGTCAATTATATTCCTAAAATATGGCATCCATAGCTGAACACAGCACTCTAGATGTGATTTGTATAGATGATAAGAAAATAACATTATCATCTGTTTCATTCATTTCTTAACAACACTTTAGTTGAATTCACTCTTTCACACAGACACATTCTGAACTATTAGCTTACTAAAAGAAGTCCCTGATTCCTTCTCCTAAACTGATATTTATATATAACCTCCCCTTCTGTATCTGTGCAGATATTTTTTAACTCAAGTGTAGAAATTTACAATTTGATCTTTCTATGGGTCTTTCTCTCTAATCTAAGTAAGCTAAGCTACTTTCTAAATCTACAAAAGAGTGGGAAGAAGGCAGAGAAGGAAGGAGAAGGCAGAAAAAAGTGTAGTCTCTAAACACTAATTTTTGTTTAGTCACCTTATTTTCTTTTTCATGTTTTCACTCAAATTCCATAGGGGCAGTTAAGCAAAGTCACCACACTCAAGACTGTAAATAAAAACAAATATGTTTTAAAGAATGGGGAAATTTATTGGTTTTGTTTCTTGCTTCTTTGGCCTCTCACTACAAGCAATAGTGCTTGGGTTGGGCTAGATTGTCTTTCAGAAATAGGCAGAGATGTTCATCTGCATCAAGCCCATGTGGTTACTGCAGAGTCCTCCAAACAAGTCTGATTTCTAATGTGTTTTCTCCATCCTTCCCCTCCTACCCTTTATTGGCATTCTTCCTCTGTGAAGTTACGTTAGCCATGTCATAAGTGTCAAGGTCTAGGTTGACAGTGTTTACTCCATTCTCCCCCCCAAAAAGTGATAGAAGGTTTTTATCTGAAACTTCTGGGAAGCTGTGCTTGTTTACAATATTGTTATAAAATAATTTGGAATAAAGCTGTTATCAAAGAAGTGGACTTTGTAATTATCCACAGAGGACTGCCCACGCCAGGTCCACAGCATTGTATTTCCTCATCCCAGAACTCTGCCTCTCCACACAACATTTAATTTCAAAGCAAGCTTTTTATTGTACCTGTTAAATGAATACAGAAAAGGAAATCAGTTTTCATCATAGTAAATTCCTTTGAGCTTTTCGAGGTCAGTAAAGAACCCAGTAAACCTTCTCTTCCCTTACCCTTAACTGGATCAAAGCTCAGAAATAAGATGAGCCAAGGACTCTGCCTGGAAACTATGGAGAGGAGACAACAATAGGAGGGTGGATAGGGGCTCTTCTGAATAGGTATATCTATATCCTAAACAGCTCTTAGAATGAAGGACCAGAAGCAAGGATCAAGGCCTAGTCAAGCATTCAATTATTTCTAGACTCTAAATGAAATGGGAGAAGATGGGAGCTGCAAGAGGATTATCCAGGGTCTTGAAATTTGGTACTACAGTGTAACAATACTGGAATCCAAAGAAAAGAAAAATGAAATAAAATAAGCATTTTTTAGCAATGCAAATGTGTCAGATTATAATGACTTTCAAATTGGACTTGGTGCAAAAATCATTTTAAGTTTCAAATTTAGAACTTAGTCTTATCCCGCTGACTTTCTGCATGAAATTTAGTTGTGGACAGCTCTCATTACTTTGAGGGTTTATTCCCAGCTTTGGTAAATATTTGACTTTTCAGAATTATAGATGATGTTTTCACTCTTTATTCTTCAGAATTTTGTCCCCTTTTTCATCCTCATTTTCTCACCTAACACTTTTATTTCATATTTTATCTAGATTATACACAGATATAACTTTAATAATCATCCTCTGACATTTTACAATTTAAGTTCTCTTCCTCCCAAACCTCACCCTCCCAAGAATGGGAGGTAATATGATATAGGTTGTACATGTACTATCATGTAGTCCACAGTTCTATGTTCATCATGAGAAAAAAGGCACATATTGCTTATACCAGAGAAATTTCATAAAGGAAAAAAAGTGGAAAATGGTATATTGAAACTTCAAGCTGCATTCCTACACCACCAGTTGTGTCTATGGCAGTGGATAGCCTCTTTCATCATGAGTCCCTTGCATTTGCCTTGGATCTTTGTGTTGCTAATAATAAAATCATTCACCGTTGATCATCATACATTATTGCTGTTACTGTGTAAAATGTTCTAGTTCTTCTTACTTCACTTTCAATCACTTCATATAAGATTTTCCAGATTTTTTGTTCTCATTTTCATGGCGCAATAGTATTCCATTAAAATCATATTCTACACTTTGTTCAGCCATTCCCCAATTCATGAATATCGATTTAATTTCCTGTTCTTTGCCACCACAAATAGAGCTGCCTTAAGTATTCTGGTTCACATAGGTTCTTTTCCCCATATTTGTTGTCTTCATCATACAGTCTTAGAATGGTATTGCTGAGTCAAATGGTACGCACAATTTTATGGCCATTTGGGTATGTATACAAATCATTCTCCAGAATGATTATATCAGTTCACAGCTCCACTAACAATGTATTAGTGTCCTAAAACTATGGTGCAATAGTATTCCATTCCAACCATGTATCACAATTTGTTCATCCATTCCTCAAGTGATGGATAACCCCTCAATTTCCAATTCTTTGCTACTACCAAAAGAGCTGTTAGGAATATTTTCGTACAGATTGATCCTTATCCCTTATCTCTAATATCTTCAAGATGGGGGGAGGGGGGCATGAGTCAAGACAGCCAAGTGGAAGTAGCAAAAGTCCAGACCTCTGTGAAAACCCATCCACACCAATCAAAAACAAAGTGCTTCAAGAAGACAGAAAACCAAATCTAACAGGATAGAACCAGGGGACCCTCCTGCTGGATTCAACTTAAAAGGTATTTCTCTGAAGGTCACTGGAATCAAAGGGTGAAGGTTCTAGCCCTGAGTGAATGCCTTGATGGCACAGCTGTGCCAGGTTCAGGGCAGCAAGAAGGCAGCTGGAGGAGAAGTGTAGAAAGGGAAGCCTAGCCTCAGCCAAAATTATCCATCTACCCCCATCCCTTCTCCAGGTCTTGGCCTCAGGGCACATTTAGCTCTGATGATAAGCTCTGCCCTGGCTTAATCTTATCAATAAAGCAAATAAGAAACCTTCAGAGGGCAGGGAAGCTCAATCTTCAACACCCTGCCCCCACTAACTGCACTGAAAGTCTACAATCACAACAGAATACCTTGTAACATTGCAGGAAGCCAAGCTCCCTTCAGACTCCACACCTATACCTACACCTTCAGCTTTTGCTGCCAGCTGGGGAAAATGCAACCTCAGAGCTCATTAATACTCCATCAGCCTAAATTAGTCAATTGGTACAGCAGAGAAGAAGCCCCTTGAGGACAGAACAGCCCAAACCCACAGATCCAGCAAATAAACAGAGGAGTAAGATTACAGTCAAACACAGGGGAGAAATTACAAGCAACAGCTTCTATCCAAGTAATGAACAAAGAGCAAATGAACAGAGGAAGACCAAGGAAAAATGCAGTGAAACTCCAGTGAATTGAAGGCTTTGGAAGAACTCAAACCTAATTAAAAAAAATTCAGAGAGGTTGAATAAAATTGGGAAAAGAACTTAAAAAAGCAAAATAAGTCACTGGGGAAAAGAGGCATGTGAACTAAAACAAGAAAATAGTGTCTTGAAAGCCAGAATTAACCATCTTTAAATGAGGCAAAGACCTCCGGGTAATCATGGCTGCAATCTAGACGCCACACGCTTCCTCTCCCCGGCACCAAACAAAATAGACTACATCAAAGGAGCATAAAAATCACCTTTGGAGGAACAGAAGGACTCCCCAGTACTCCCCAGTACCCCACAGAGGCAAAGGTATGTGGGGTTTGAACATTTCCACACTATAATAAGAAGGAGAAAAAGCTTGCACAGAAATGTGAACTGAGGCACCTTCCCCCCCCCCCCCTAACCTCCCCCACCAAACCAGAGTGAGCTACCAAAGCACTCACTGGGACAGTGAGTGAGTGGGGAACATCTTGTCTGGGGGGGGCACTCCAGGGTTCTTGGAATCTGGGGACTGCCAGGAAAAAACACCTCAGGGCGGTTTCATGGGAGAACCTTGCACTGATCACAGGGGCCGCAGAGCTGTACTCGGGGAGGTTGCGCAGAGCATCTGGGCGGAGCTAAACACCAGGGGCTGACAACGGGCTGATTATCTGGGCGGAGCTGATCACCTGGGTGGTTGCCCTGAGAACAGAGGGGCCTGCTTATGGGTAGGACGAGCCAATATAATAAAAATGACCATCCTACCCAAACTCATCTATTTAGTGCCATACCCATGGAACTTCCAAAAAATCTTTTTACTGATTTAGAAAAAAACATAACAAAGTTCATTTGGAAGAACAAAAGATCAAGGATATCCAGGGAAATAATGGGGAAAAAAAAGATACAAAGGAAGGGGGCCTTGCAGTCCCAGATCTCAGACTATATTATAAAGCAGTGGTCACCAAAACAATCTGGTACTGGCTAAGAGACAGAAAGGAGGATCAGTGGAATAGACTGGGGGCAAGTGACCTCAGCAAGACAGTATATGACAAACCCAAAGATCCCAGCTTTTGGGACAAAAATCCACTATTTCATAAAAACTGCTGAGAAAATTGGAGGACAGTGTGGGAAACATTAGGTTTAGATCAATACCTCACAGCCTACACCAAGATAAGTTCAAAATGGGTGAATGACTTGAACATAAAGAAGGAAACTATAAGAAAATTAGGCAAACACAGAATAGAATACATGTCAGACCTTTGGGAAGAGAAAGACTTCAAAACCAAGCAATACTGAGAAAGAGTTACAAAATGCAAAATAAATAATCTGGAATACATCTAATTAAAAAGGTTTTGTACAAACAAAACCAATGTAACCAAAATCAAAAGGATAGCAACAAATTGGGAAACAATCTTTATAAAAAACTCTGACAAAGGTTTAATTACTCAAATTTATAAAGAGCTAAATCAATTGTACAAAAAATCAAGATATTCTCCAATTGATAAATGCGCAAGGGACATGAACAGGCAGTTCTCAGCCAAAGAAATCAAAACTATTAATAAGCACATGAAAAAGTGCTCTACATCCCTTATAATCAGAGAGATGCAAATCAGAACAACTCTGAGGTATCACCTCACACCTAGCAGATTGGCTAACATGACAGCTATGGAAAGTAATGAATGCTGGAGGGGATGTGGCAAATTGGGGACACTAATTCATTGGTGTTGGGGATGTGAATTGATCCAGCCATTCTGGAGGGCAATTTGGAACTATACCCAAAGGGTGATAAAAGACTGTCTGCCCTTTGATCCAGCTATAGCACTGCTGGGTTTGTACCCCAAAGAGATAATAAGGAAAAAGTCTTGTACAAGAATATTCATAGCTGCACTCTTTGTGGTGGCCAAAAACTGGAAAACCAAGGGATGCCCATCAATTGGGGCATGGCTGAACAAATTGTGGTATATGTTGGTGATGGAATACTATTTTGCTAAAAGGAATAATAAAGTAGAGGAATTCCATGGAGACTGGAACAACCTCTAGGAAGTGATGCAGAGCAAAAGGAGCAGAACCAGGAAAACATTGTACACAGAGACTGATACACTGTGGTACAATCGAAGGTAATGGACTTCTCCATTAGTGTCAATGCAATGTCCCTGAACAATATGCAGGGATCTAAAAAATCCTATCCACAAGCAGAGGATAAACTGTGTAAGTAAAAACACTGATGAAAAGCAACTGCTTGACTACAGTGGTTGAGGGGATATGACTGAGGAGAGACTCTAAATAAACACTCTAATGCATACCAACAACAGGGAAATGGGTTCGAGTCAAGAACACATGTGATAACCAGTGGAATCGTGCATTGGCTATGGGAGAGGGAAAGGTGGTGGGGGGGGGGAGGAAAAGAAAATGATCTTTGTTTCTAGTGAATAATGTTTGGAAATGACCAAATAAAATAATGTTTAAAATTTAAAAAAAAAAGAATAATGCCTAGCAAATAAAAGAGGATTAATAAATGCTTTTTTAGTTAAAAAAAAAAGAAAATGAGGCAAAGAAGGTGAAAGATGAACTACAAAGAAAATCAGATCAGAAGGAGAAAGATGACCAAAAAGCCAGGGATAGAATTCAGTCTTTAAAAATTAGAATCCAACAACTAGAAGCAAATTACTTCACATGGGAGCAAGAGTCTATAAAACAAAGCCTAATAAATGAAAAAATGGAGGAAAATAAGAAATACCTCATTGATAAAACTACAGACCTGGAAAATAGATCCAGGAGAGATTATTTAAGAATTATTGGACTACCAGAAGATCATGACAAAAGAAAAGGCCCAGACATCATTGTACAGGAAATTATCCAAGAAAACTGCCCCAACATTGTTGAACAAGAGGGAAAAAAGATTGAAAGAATCCACAGATCATCTCTTGCATTTCATCCCCAATTGACAACACCCAGGAATGTTATAGCCTCATTCAATAACTAGCAGACCAAGGAAAATATACTACAAGTTTCAAAGAAGAAACCATTCAGATATCGTGGAACCACAGTTAGGATAACATATGACCTGGTTGCATACTGAAGTATTGGAAAGCATGGAATATAATATTCTGGAAAGCAAGGGAACTGGGCCAATAGCCAAGAATCAACTACCCAGAAAAAAATGACTATATTCTTGCAGGGGAATGTATGGTCATTTAATATAACAGAAGACTTCCAAGCATTCATAAAGAAAAGATCAGATATAACAGAACATTTGATGCCCAAATACATAACTCAAGAAAATCACCAAAAGGTAATTAAGAAAGGGGGCAAAAATCCTTTTTTAAGATACCCAATAAGTTCAAATGATTTGTATTCCTATAAGAAAATATGATATTGGTAACTCTTAAAAATTGTTATTATCATTAGGGTAGCTAGAAGAAGTATACTTAGAGGGAACAGTGACAAATTGTATTGAAAGAAATGTCAAATATGTGTGTGTGTGTGTGTGTGTGTGTGTGTGTGTGTGTGTGTAAAACTAGGGATAGAAAAAAGAGGATAATACTAAGAGAAATGGGGAAAGAGACAAAATGGGATAAATTTATATTTCATAAGGAAGTGCATTGGAGAATGGGGAAAAGATCAATACAATGGAAGGGTGAAAGAGGTTGGAGACAGATAATACTTAATTCTTAAACATATTGAAATTGACTCAAAGAGGGAAGAACAATCATATCCATTGGGGCAGAGAATTGTATCATGTCCTATAGGGAAGTAGAAGGGTAATACATGGGCTGGTGGGGAGAGAAGGAAGGGAGAGGGTGAGGGGTAGTTTAAAAGGCACTGTAAGAAGGGAATCAATAAGAGGGGAGGTGCTGAGAAGGGGAGCAACATTAGGGAGGGTAAAGGGGGAAAGCTGACTAAAAGCAAAAAGTTGGTGGGGAGGTTAAGAGGAATAAGATAAAAGGCAGAATCTAAGGAGGAAGTCTAAATGGAGGGAAATACACAGATAGTAATCATAACTGTGAATGTGAATGGGATGAACTCACCAATAAAAAGGAAGAGGATAGCAGAATGGCTTAAAAACCAGAATCCAACCATATGTTGTCTACAAGAAACACACTTGAGGCAGGTAGACATACATACGGTGAAGGTAAGAGGGTGCAGCAGAATTTGCTGGGTGGCAACTGATACAAAGAAGGCAGAAGTAGCAATTATGATCTAAGACAAATCTAAAGCAAATATAGATCTCATTAAGAGAGATAATGAATGTAATTACATATTGATGAAAGGCAGTATAAATAATGAAGAAATATCAATACTCAACATATATGCATCAAATGGTATAGCATTCAGATTTCTAAAGATGAAACTAAAGGAACTTAAGGAGGAAATAAATAGTAAAACAATACAATTTGGGGGCCTTAACATTCCTCTATCAGAACTAGATAGATTGAACAAAAAAATAAATAAGAAGCAAGGGAAGTGAATGAAATTTTGGGAAAATTAGAGCTAATAGATATTTGTAGAAAAATAGTGATAAAAAGAAATATACCTTCTTTTCAATAGTACATGGCACATATATAAAGATTGACCATGTACTAGGTCATAAAAACATTGAAAGTAAATGTAGGAAAGCAGAAAAAATAAATGAAAATTTTTCAGACCATAGTGCAATAAAAATCATAATCACTAAGGGCTTATATAGAAAGGTAGATTTTAAAAATAATTAAAAAACTAAATAATCTAATTCTTCAAAAAGGGTTGGTCAAAGAACAAATCAAAGAAACACTGATTTCATTGAAGAGAATGACAATGAGGAAACAACTTATCAAAATCTATGGGATGCAGCCAAAGCAGTAAGCAGGAGAAAATTTATATCCCTGAGTGTGTAATATCAACAAATTAGACAGGGAAGAGGTCAATGAATTGGGCATGCAACTTAAAAAACTAGAAAGAAAACAAATTTAAAATCCCCAAATAAAAACTAAATTGGAAATCATAAAATTCAAAGGATAAATTAATAAAATTGAAAGCAAAAGAACTATTGAACTAATAAATAAGACTAGGAGTTGGTACTTTGAAAAAAACAAACAAAATAGATCAAATACTGGTTAATCTAATAAAAAAAGAATGTCAAATTAATAATATCAAAGGTGAAAAGGGCATCCTCACCTCTAATGAAGAGGAAATTAAGGTAATTATTAAGAACTATTTTGCTAAACTATATGGCAATAAATATAACAATCTAGGTAAAATGGGTGAATATCTGCAAAAATATAAAATGCCCAGATTAATAAAAGAGGAAATAGAATGCTTAAATAACCCCATCTCAGAAAAATAAATTGAACAAGCCATCAAGGAAAAATTTTCAGGGCCAGATATATTCACAATTGAATTCTATCAAACATTTAAAGGACAACTAATCCCAGTACTTTACAGACTATTTGTCAAAATAAGCAAAGAAGGAGCTTTACCAAATTCCTTTCATGATATAAATATGATGCTGATTCCAAAGCCAGTGTGAAGATTGGATTTGGCTCTCCCTTTATTGTAACAATGAAGGTACTTAGCTCTTCCTTGATTGTGAAGATTAAATTGTAATCCCCTGTCTATTTGTTGATTTAATCCCCAAAATATTAGTACAGTACTTAAAGTTGAGTGGGAACATCTGCCCATGTTAGTTCTAATCACCAAAGCTGTAAATATCCCACTTAATCATGAAGTGGGAGGTCTGTGACCCATGTGTGCAATAGTGGGTAATGAATTAGAATCTACTAACTCCTTCTAGGCAGTGCTAGAGCAGAGCATCAGCTGTGATTGGTAGATGTGAATTAGGGGAAGTGATGTAAGAAAAAGGTCTTTAAAAGAAAGAGATAAGAGCCTGAATGGAGATTGTTCTTTTGGGAGTTGGTTGTTGTTAGTGATTCTTCTGGAAGTTTGAAAGAGACACACTTGGAGTGGAGCCTGTTGGAGTTGAGGCTGATAAAAGAATCCGTTGATTGAACTGACACGTGGAGAGGTGTAAAGACTGATTTCCTTTCCATGGCCTTGGGGCCTAGAAATTCCTACCTGAGTCAAAGGAAGTCAAAGCGCGCTCTCTCTCTCTCTCTCTCTCTCTCTCTCTCTCTCTCTCTCTCTCTCTCTCTCTCTCTCTCTCTCTCTCTCTCTCTCTCTCTCTCTCTCCCCTTTTCTTCTCTTTCCCTCTTCCTTAATATTTTCCCTCTATTGTAAAATAAACTACCATAAATTCCATTTTACTTTAGTAATTCATTTTGGGGATTTAGAAATTAAATCCCTGGTGACCAATTAAATAATACTCAGTCCAACCATAAAATTAATAATCAACAGAGAAAGAAAGCTACAGACCAATCTCAGTGAACAGAGATGTGAAAATCTTTAATAGAAAAAAGACTTGAGCAAGTTATTATGAGGATTATTCATTGCGACCAGGTGGGATTTATACCAGGAACACAAGGATGGTTAGAAAAGCTATATACATAATTGACCATATCAACAACCAAAACAACAGAAATCACATGATTATCTCAATAGATGCAGAAAAAAAAAAACATTTGACAAAATACAACACTCATTCCTATTGAAAACACTAAAAAGTATAGGAATAGATGTTTCTTTCCTGAAAATAATAAACAAATTTTTAAATTTAAAATTAAAAATTTTTAAATTAAAATTTTATTTTAAAATAAAAATATTTAAAACCATCAGCAAGCATCATCTCCAATGGGGATAAATTAGAAGCCTTCCCAATATGATCAAGAGTGAAGGATGCCCAATATCACCATTATTACTTAATATTGTACAAGATAGAGATTCAGTAGTGATATTGCAAGGTCAAAAGATATGCAAAGTTTCATGGTCTTTGAGCATGTTTCTGTATTGCTTTCCAGAATGCTTAAATCAATTTATAGTTCCACCAACAGTGTATTAGTGTCCCGATTTTCCCACATCCTTTCCAATGTTTATCATTTTCTTTTTTAGTCTTGTTAGTCAATCTGATAGGTGTGTAGTACCTCAGAGTTATTTTAATTCTCATTTCTCTAATCAATAGTGATTTGGAGCATTTTCATATGATTATAGGTAGTTTTAATTCATTTTTCTGAGAAATGCTAGTACCAGACTGTTTTGATGGTTGCCAATTTATAATGCAGTTTGAGATGTGGTACTGTTAAACCAACTTCCTTTGTTTTTTCATTAATTCCCTTGAAATTCTTGGCTTTTTGTTCTTCTAGATTAATTTTATTACTTTTTCTAGCACTGTGAAATAAATTTTGGTTAGTCTGAGAGGTATGATACTGAATAGGTAAATTAATGTAGGTAGAATTGTCATTTTTATTATATTGGTTTTGATAACACATCACCAATTAATATTTTTCAAATTGTTTAGAGATAATTGATTATTTCAATGCAAAGGCTTCTCTTTACTATACCATCTGATGCCCAAAAAGACATTTTGTGTCTCCCATCTGTACTGTTATCATTTATAACGGGGAATGACCAGCTCCTACTCATCCAAAATCATGGTAAACCTTGATGTTCTCTAGGACTAAGGCCAAAGAAGACACGTGATGGTAGCAGAAACTACAACATTGAAATTCAATTCTTGAGTGGTATTCTCAGGAGTTTCCATGGGGTAGAAAGCAAAAGACACTTGATTCATTTTTTCTTGATAGATATCATTAGTTTGTGCCCATCACATGACTTTTATGGAAAGCCACTGACCTAAGGTTTGGATGTAGAGGTATCAGTAAAGTGTCAGGATGAAATTTCTGAGAAATATTTTTATTCTTTTTCTCTTTGGGAAACATAGGCTAGGCTAGGAAAAATTTCAAGGTACTATAGGGTAGGAATACCAGAAAATAAAGCAAATAATCAAACAAAATAAAATAAGCAGATAAAATCTAAGAATTATAATGCAGTGACTATAGGAATCCAAATGTGTCTTTGCCTGCCTGTAAAATTAACAGAATAAGGTAACAAAATGATGAAAGGAAAGGAGGAAGAATACATTTTTTCTTCCCCAATAAAGGTTAATGACCTCTAAAGACAAAACTTGTATATAGGCCAATACGGGGGAGCTTATAAAATGGAAGTTTGAGTAATAAAAACTCTAATCTCTCAAGATTATTCTTTGAACTCTTTGAGACATAACCATTGTACTATGAGAATCTAATCTACTAGTGCAAGCATATATTGGAAAAATGAGTTGTTAGGAAATGCTACATTAGGAAACATCTCTGCCTATAGAACTAAAATCCCCAGATAGAAAGAGCTCTTAAGAAGTCAAGTTCATCTAGCTTCTTGTTTCTATTGCTATACCCTAGAACACTTAATCCTTGTCTGAAAAAAGGGAACTATATAGAAATCCTCTGAAACTATAAAAAGATGATCAGTATATCAGAAGTCAAAACATTAGGGAAATATGGTGCTAAGGACTTTTATTTCTTTTTTTCAATATTGAAGTTGAATTAAGCTAAAGAGTCCATATATTATAAAAAGGGAATTATGAAGGTAAAAGAGTGAAAAGTATGTAATTGAAGAAATGTAACACAAAAAGGAAGAGGGTCTGGACACATGGCAAGACCAAAGAATGACTGATGTAACCTATAAATTTCATTGTGGTCTTGGTGGTGATAGGAGAACTTAATAAATGTTCCCCACTTAGTAGGCAGGCCCTGCATGCTAAACTTATGGAAGGCCATGGTTTAGACACTAGATAATCACAGATGAATTTCTATCTGCATTGTTGAAGAGATTATTTACTTTGATGAGAAAACAAACTCATTGGAGTACTGGAAAGTTGGATACTCTCTTCTAAAGGAAGGAAAGTATTCTCCCTGAGGTATTATTTTCTTAAAACCTTTGTATTTTTTCATACTCTCAAGTGTTTTTGTTTTAGCTTGATGTAGACTGGCTTCTCCCACCTCATACATCTACACACACACACACACACAAACATACACATGCATGTACACACACATTCTAAACACTCCAACATTTCTCCAGCCTCATGTCATTCCTGCTTACCCCCTGGTCTCAAGTGCCTCCTCTGACCTCTGATTTTTCCTCTCTAGCTTGATCATCTCAGTGTCAATGATATGAAACCACCCACACTGGTCTACATGGTGTGCTTTATGAAGAAAACACAGAAGGGAAAAGAAAGGCAGCAGCTCTATCAAAGCTCTTAAAGTCAACATCATTTTTTCAAATTCACAGGTTGAGTATTAATCAAACTCACAATAAAAGTAGAAATAGACTACTTTACTTCTGGATTTCCCAACATGTAAGAATCAACTATAATGAAAGTAATAATTGGGGCTCAGAACAGGTATTTCTTAATATTCAATAGTCTCATACACTGAAGCATTAGATCCTTTATTCTTTATTCTGTGTGAACTATAGTGCTGTGTGTGTAAGAGAGAATGCACACACAGATATGTTGTATGAAGGTCTCTATAGAAGGAAAAGAATAGAAATCCCTCATGAGGTGTTTTGTTTGTTCATTTCAAGAAGGTGGGAGGCCTTTGGCAATGGCAGCATAGAGTGCTAACACTTCACAATGTATTACTTTGTGGATCTAATATCATTTCCATTGCAATTACTTCAAATCTTTACAAAATATTTTAAGATATCTGTAGAAAGGAGGAAAAAAGGCTCTGTGAGAAAGCATAAAAAATAATATCAAGATAAAAGCCAGGACATGGAGAGTCTTGAGAAAAATTTGAGGTTTCTGCCCCTTAACTTCTAAAAGACCTCAAAGAAATCCTATGTAGGTTTAGGTTCTAGTATCCATGTTGTGATCATGAGTACTCTTTTGAGGCAGTTAGATGGTGCAGTGGATTAAAATCACTGAGGCTAGAGTCAGGAAAACACAAGTTCAAATCTCAACCTTAGACACTTAATTGTGTGATTCTGGACAAGTCCTTTAACCACTGTCTGCCTTAATTTCCTCATCTTTAAAATAGTAGTAACAATTAAACAATGTTCCTAAAGTTCTTGTGAGTAATCAAATGAGATCATATTTATACAGTGCTTGACCAATCTTAAGGTGTTATATGAATGACAGCTATTATTGTTGTGATCATTATCATTATTAGTTGGATGACAGGAAAGCCTGATTGATAGAAGCCTGATCAATGTAATTAAATATAGCCAGAAACTGACAGAGTCATATTAGTTAAGGGAACTAAAGATGTATAGACTAAAGGAGAAAGAAAAGGACAAATAACATAGGGGTCTTCATTGAGTAGAAGTTGCATGACTATACTCAGAATCATCATCAGTCTTGTAGCACAAATAAATATTTAGAATTGTAGGTTGTGTATTTAGCTTAAGAAAGCACTTAACATACATCATGTTATTTGATTCTCACAACAATCCTATGAAAGAAACACAATAGGTATTATTATCCCTATTTTATGGATGAGAAAAATGAGGCTGAAAGGAAAATAACTTACTCAAGACCCATAAAGCTATCAAATGTCTGAAGTGGGATTAAAACCCAAATATAACTCATTCTGTATCTATCTTCAAGGGTCAACATGTAGAGATTTGATTTCATTAGAGAGGAGGACCAAGAAAAACAGAGAAAGTTCAAAGGGAGGCGTATTGATAATTATCTAATAATTTGAATGGCCCAGGAATGGAGTGGGACAATGTGGGAGGTAGAGGCATATCTCTCTTTAAAATCTTCAGCTAGAAATTGGATTATCATTTGGTGGAGAAGTACTTGAAATTGATTAGGAATAATTTTTAGATTCTATAAAATGAGGTGTCATAGTATAGTTGACAGAACACTGTCCTTGGAATCAGAAAGACCCAAGTTCAAGAGCCCTTCTAACAACTCATATTGACTGTGTGAGATTGTCAAATCAATTTACTTCATCTCTTAGTGAGTTAGTTAACTCTAACTCTAACACTAGAAGTGCAATTAAATTGATGGAAGGCATCATTTTTCTCTATACAATGAAATCAAAGGACAAGGTAAAAAGTAGTGGAGATAACTAGAATTCAAATTTTCTTTGGCTGGATGTTTTGTACATTTTAGATTAAAAATGACTAGACCTATAATCATTTTAGAAGGTTAACATGGACAAGAAAATATTAGAAACAATTTCATTTTTAAAAGCCCCAGTTTCATAATTATTGAGAAATACTAGTAATTTCTGAAATGAAACCTTTTTAGGCATTTAATAAATATTTGTGGTCTGATTAAATGAGCAATGATTGGCTCTACTAGGATATAATAAATGCTGGGTAAGGCCAACTGTAGCTAACTTGTTTTTGCTTCCACTCATCCGGTCTCCAGAAATACTGGCTATATCATAGCTTCCCTTTGATCAAGAGGTAATAAATCAGGCTAAAATCATCTCTTAGAAAAACAACTGGGGAGCTACTCAAGAAACCTTCCTTAAATCATATTTCATGTTGAAACAGCAAGGATTCAGGATAGAGTGGGACATACTGACTAATGTGATGTATTCTACCCCTTGCTGGAAAGTTGCCTCTAAGCATATCAGCTTGGTATTTTTTTCTGAAAAATGTCTTTGACCCTTCCCCTTAGGTCCATCTAGATATAAACATCCAGAGGACCTTGGGAAAGTCTTTGAGAGGTACTCTTACTAAAAAGAATCAATAGAATGTAAATCCTTTGAGCATAGTGACCATTTTTCTTTCTATCTATATAGCCTCACATAGTGTTTTTCACATAGTAGGTTTCTTAGAAATGTGGACTGAGGAGGACAGAGCCAAGATGGTGGCTTAGAAGCAGTAAAAGCCTGAAACCTCCCTGACTATCCTTCCAAACCTGTCTTTAGAAGGCACCTCAAAAGGATAGGAGTCAAAGAAGGATGAGAGAGAGGGCTCTCCCATGGAACACAACTCAAAAAGTAGGCAGAAAGAATTGATTTCCATAGCATAACGGGGAACCAGAAGCAAAACTGCATACAGAGGAGTGCTGGTTAGCCATCCACCCACCTACAGCAATGGACTCAGAACCTGAGCATAGACCAACTTTGGGATCCCTGGACAGGGGCTACGCCAAAAAAAGTGCACCTCAGACCTACCCCTTAAAGTTCCAGGGCCTGGCACCAGCCCACAGTGAGGTCTGGAAGTCCATAACATTGGGTCCTGTGAAGATTTGATTTAGCTATCTCCTGATTATAACAATGAATGTACTTAGCTATTCCTTTATTGTGGAGATTAAATTGTAATCCCCTGATTGTAATAATGAAGGTACTTAGCTCTTCCTTTATTGGGAAGATTGAATTATAATCCACAATCTATTTTTATATTTTAATCCCCAAAAATGTTAACTCAGTATTTGAAGTAGATCTACCCAATTTAACTGAAAAAGGTGTTAACTAACTACAAAAGGTGAACTAACCAAAAAAGGTGTTAACTAACCACAAAAAGTTGTGAATACCCATTTCATGCATTGAATGGGAGGTCTGTGACCCACTTGTGAATGAGTGGGCAGTCCTGGAGAGGAGTGTCTGCTGTAATTGGTAGATGTGAAATTTAGGGGAGGTGACATAAGAGAAAAATATCTTTAAATAGAGGACCACAAGAGAGATAGATATATTCGATTCGAGTTAAATTGGAAGAACTCTGACTCAGAGTTGGACTGGACAGTCAGTTACCCAGGTTTGGAGTGAAGGATCAGTCACTCAATGCTGGAGGGAAGACAGACTCTTGAGGAGAGACTGGAAGTTGGACACTCAGACTTGGCTGTGAAATTGGACCCCTGGAGGAGCTCATGCAGGAGACCTCAGACTGCTGTCCTTTTAGACAGTCACCATTGGTGAGTGAAAGGCTGACTTAGTGACCCCACCTTTCTGGAGGTGTGAACTTCCAAGAAAGGCCCATCTTCCTGAGACTCTTTTCCCTGATTAGGGCCTTAGAATTTTACCTGGCTCAGAGAAATCCAGAGTTTTCTCCCTCTCTCCCCTTTTCTCACTTCCTTAATATCTTAGACTATATTGTAAATAAACTACCATAAATTTCATTTTATTTTATTACTTTATTTTGGGATTTATAAATTAAATCCCTGGAAACTACCAATTTAAATATTCAGTCAATCCACAAAAATTTTAACAGTCTTTATAAGCCTCAGTGGCATCAATGAAGAAAGAAGTAAGAAAAAATGAAATTTTAGGAAAGTTAGAGTTGATAGATGTCTAGAGAAAATTGAATAGGGATAAAAAGGAATTTACCTTCTTTTCAGCAACACCTTGTAATATATACAAAGATTGACCATGTACTGTGTTATGAAAACATCACAACCAAATGCAGAAAAGCAGAAATAATGAACTTTTTTCAGATCATAATGCAATAAACATTTTAATCAAGGGTTCATGGAAAGGCAAATTAAAAATTAAATGGAAACTAATCTAATTCTTCAAACTAGTGGGTCAAAGAACAAATCATAGAAACAATCACTGATTTAATTGAAAAGAATGATAATGAGGAGACGACATATCAGAATTTAAGGGATACAGCCAAAGCAGTCCTCAGGGGGAAATTTATATTCCTTAGTGCTTTTTATCAAGAAAATAGAGAAAACACAGATCAATGAATTGGATGTACTACAAAAAAACCTAGAAAAACAACAAATTAAAAATCCCCAATTAAAATTTAATTGGAACTCCTAAAAATCAAGGGAGAAATTAATAAAATTGAAAGTTAAAAAAACTATTTAACTAATAAATAAGACCAGGAGCTAGTTCTATTTTTTAAAAAAATGAAATGGATAAAGTTTTGGCTAATTTGATTAAAAGAAAGAAGAGAATCAAATTAACAGTATCAAAAATGAAAAGGATAATTTCACTTCTAATGAAAAGGAAATTAAACAAGTATTAGGAGCTATTTCACTCAATTATGTGACAATATATCTGACAATCTAGGTGAAATAGATGAATATATACAAATATATAAATTGCCTAGATTAATAAAAGAGGAATAGAATACTTAAATAATTCCATCTCAGAAAAAGGAATTGAACAAGTCATCAATGAACTCCCCAAGAAAAACTCCTGAGGGCCAGATGTATTCACAAGTGTATTCTATCAAACATTTAAGGAACAATTAATTCTAATACTATACAATATTTGGCAAAATGAGCAAAGGAGTCCTACCAAATTCTTTTTATGTCACAAATATTCTACTAATACCTAAGCCAGGAAGACCAAAAACCAAGAAAGAAAATCATTGACCAATATTCTTAATGAACATAGATACAAAAACCTAAATAAAATACTAGCAGACTATAATATATCACAAGGATTATTCACTATGACCAGCTGAAATTTATGTCATGAATGTAAGGCTGGTTTAATATTAGGAAAACCATCAGCATAATTGACCATATCTATAATCAAAAATGAGAAGGGTAGATAAATGGAATAGACAAGGGGTAAATGACCTCAGCAATTTAGTGTATGATAAGCCCCAAAAGCCTAGCTTTTGGGATAAAAATTCACTATTTGACAAAAACTACTGGGAAATTTGGAAAATAGTATGGCAAAAATTAGGTTTAGATCAATATCTCACACCCTAAACCAAGATAAGGTCAAAATGGGTATATGGTTTAAACATAAAGAGTGATATTAATTATAGAATAGTTTACCTGTCAGATCTATGGAAAAGGGAAAAATTTAAGACCATACAAGAGATAGAAAACATTATAAGATATAAAATGAATAATTTTGATTATATTAAATTTAAAAAGGTTTTGTAAAAACAAAACCAATGCAATGAGGATTAGAAGGGAAGCAACAAGCTGGGAAAGAATTTTATAACAAATTTCTCTGATAAAGGTCTCATTTCTCAACTACATAAAAAACTAAGTTAAATTTATAAGGAACCAAGTCATTCTCCAGCTGATAAATGGTCAAAAGATATGAAGACAGTTTTCAGACAAAGAAATAAAAACTATAAATAGTCATGTGAAAAAAATGTTCTAAATCTCTCTTGATTAGAGAAATGCAAATTAAAATAACTCTGAAGTACCACCTTACACCTAGCAGATTGGCCAATGTGACAGTAAAGGAAAATAATAAATGCTAGAGGGGATGTTGCAAAACTGACACTAATGCATTGTTGATGGAGTTATAAATTGATCCAATTATTCTGGAAGACAATTTGGAATTATATCCAAAGGGCTTTAAAAGAATGTATACCCATTTGATCCAGCAATTCCACTACTAGATATATTAATAACATTAGGACTCTGGTCCATAGAATATAATAAAATTTATTAGTATTATTTGACTAGGTAAAAAAAAATAGAAAGAGAAAGACTAAGGGGTAGACTAGCCCTGGGATACCTCTAGCAGCAACTTCCTTCTCAGGATAACAGAAACAGAGAGATGCAACATTTTCTCTTTAGCCCCCTTTATCCTCTCACCTCCAGGTCAAATCCATGCTCAGGGTCAATTTAACACACTGGTATGCAGACTCACCTTCACAACCCAGAAAGTTGGGAATGGTAAACTTCCCCCAGCACATATGTCTGTATCCCAAAGATATTTTATAAAAAATAGAAAGAGGCTTGTTCATATAGAATATTTATACCTGCCCTTTTTGTGGTAGCAAAGAATTGGAAACTAAAGGGATATCACTCAATTGAAGGCTAGCTGAACAAATTGTGGTCTACAATGGTGATGGAATATTATTGTTCTATAAGAAATTATGAACAGGATGATTTCAGAAAGAACTGGAAAGACCTACATGAACTGATGCAGAGTGGAATAAGTATAACCAGGAGAGCATTACACAAAGTAATCACAATGTTGTGGGATGATCAGTGTGATAGTCTTTGCTACTAACATCAATGCAATGATCCAGAACAATTCTGAGGGACTTATGAAAAACAAAATACTATCCACCTCCTGAGAAAGAACTGTTAGCATAGAAATGCATATGAAAACATATGATTTATCATTTGTTTATTTGGGTATATGATTTGGGGTTTTGGTTTTATAAGATTATTCTCTCACAAAAATGAGTAATATGGAAATGTTTTGAATGATAATATATGTGTAACCCAGTAGAATTGCTTGTCAACTCTGGGGGTGGGGGGAGGGAAGACAGGAGGGAGACAATATGAATCATGTAACTTCGGAGAGAAAAAGAATAAAAAAAATAAATGTGGATTGAGGGGTAGCTAAACCACTCAGTGATTAGAGAGCCAGCTCCAGAGATAGGAGGTCCTTGGTTCAAATCATGGTTCTAATCTATGTGTCCCTTGGCAAATCACTTGACCCCAACTGCCTACACTCATCTGCCATAGAACCAATACTTATTACTGATTCTGAGATGGAAGTTAAGGGTTTTAAAAAAGAAATGTAAATTGAATATTTTTTCTAGACATACTCTGTCCTCTGCTATTAGCTCAGTATACGTATGAAGCTCCTTTCACACTCATCTCTTTGGTTTCAAGAAACAGAGAGAAGAGAACATACCTGTTGCCATCATCAATGAAGTAAGAAACAAATTCATAAAGTGAATAATCATGGCCATGCATTTTGTAATGGGGAAGGAAGGAGGGAAGGAAGGAAGGAAGAAAAGAACGAAGGAAGGAAGGAATGAAACAAAGGGAGGGAAGGAAGCAAAGGGAAGGGAAGGAAGCAAAGGGAAGGGAAGGAGGAGAGGAATATAATAGATAATAATGAGAGGGTATGTTTGAATGTTACTTGATGACTACATTTGATATAGATTCCTCTGTATTAACCTCTAAGCCCATTATGGATTCAGCCATTTCAGACAGACAATCTATAAATGAAGCTGGATGTTCCCCTGTATTTTGCATTAGTTTGTCAAATCTTGCCCATGCATTAGGCTTTGAACAACATTGCTTAATAGCTTGGAGCAAGTCTTCCCTACATTTCCCCAAGTAGGCCATGCTAGTGGGATTAGCAAAATCAAGGTCTTCCCTTTGCTCTTCTGTGGGCCAGCTTGTCAGTTTGTTTTCTGACCTAGTCTTTTCAATGAATTGGCAATGCTCATGGGGGCTAAACAGTTCTGAAAAAAAAGAAATTCTACATCTTGGAAATCTGGGTCAAAAATTCAGAAAGTGTGTTTGAGTTCTTTCTGAGTCTTATAGGGCTGGTCAATAAATCTTGGGACCTTTTTCTTCAGGGAATCTATCTCCTGGGTTGTAAACTGTCTATGCACCTTTGAATATAACACACCAGCTGTACTTGATAACTTGGTAACATCTTTTAGTGGAAAATTTTTTCTCAGGTTCACTAGTTGATTTGTCCTTGTCACTGTCATTTTCCTGTACATTAGCCTTTTCTTTCTTTGCCTTTCTGTCTTTCTCTTTGGGTGCACTATCTGCCTGACTATTTCCCTTCTCCTTAATCTGGTCTAGTTCTTTTGCCTTGTTGAATTCTTCAAACATGTTCTTTACTACTGCCTCTAGGTTTGTACCCACCACCATTATCTTTTCTGTCTGTTTGGGGATCACAAATCTGTAGATGTTCTTCAGATAAGTCAGTGTCTGTATAGCAGCCATGGCAATGATATAAACCTGAGTCATAATCTGCCAGAGGATAGTTTCTTTTTGGAATGCCAACTGTAGTATAAACATAGTGGTGTTGCCAAGGTATTCCACCAAATCTACAATTATGGTGGCCATTTTACTGTATAGGATGTTATAGATCCAATAGCCCATAATGGCTGACAGTACAACTACCCCACAAAGCACTTGTTTAAACATCTTGCTGTTATTTTAGGGATTGTAAAGTTCAGTCAGTCTGAGGTGCCAAATTGTAATAGATAATGATGAGGGGGTGTATTTGCTTGTTACTTGATGACTAACAGATCAGGCAGTTATCTACTTTTGTCTACCCTCCCTTCCTCCTGTTTCCTCCATCTCTCCCAGTCTCCCTCTTCAGCCTTTTCAGCTTCCCTCCCTCTTGTCTTCTTCTTCCTACTAATTAATTAAGGGTGAGTTTGTGGTGTCTCAAATGAAAATACTTTTTCTCTGCTTTATCTTAAGTAAGGATTTATTTGGAGAAGACAGGAAAAAATAGAGAATGGAGGTAAGAGGGTTAGGGATATCCCTATACTACAGGTTGGCCTTAGGATCAAGGAAATTGGGAGAAAATGATTGATAGGTCTGGATTTCAGTCACTATCACCAAAAGAGCAAGTCAAAGAGATTATCCAAGTCCAAGAGATAAATCAGCTCCTCCTTCCCTGGTATATGACAATCAGCAGAAGTCAGGACCAGAGTTCAGCCACAGTTGGCTTTTGCCTTCAACTATTTCCCTTGTAGCATTCCAAATGGAACCTTCATTTGGTTGACAGGTCACCACTCATCCACTGCTTCTTCCGTTTGCATGCTTTCCCAATTCCTCTTTCACATGAAGGAGGGTAAAAGGAGGTAGAGATTCATGACAGTTATGTGTGTCTATATGAGTGAGATGGAGAGAGACAGAGGTTTAGATGTAATTTTCATAAAGATGATGATTTATCATACAGGCAATGATGAAATCCCTAAGATAGAGAGGGTAGCCTGAGAGAGGAAGGGTACCTAAAGCAGAACTGTGGAAGGTCTTCCTGCTTAGGGAATGGGACATGAACGATGATCTATCAAAGGAGAATGAGAAGTAAAAATCAGAGCCAAGAAGAAACTCAGGAGTTAACATTGTCATAGAAAATAAGACAGGAAAGAGTAACCAGAAATAGGAGTCATTAACAATGTCAAATACTTCAGAGAAGGGAAGGAAAGAGGAAGACTGAGAAAAGGCCATTGGAGACAGAAGGTGCATCTGTTTTAGTCTAACAGGAGCCTAAATGTAAAGGGTTGAGAGGTGAGTGTATGGGGAAGAAGCGAAAGCAGCAGGAGTAATCAACTCTTTCAAAGCATTGAATGTGAAATAAAGCAAGGTCAGATGCCAACATTTAAGGGTGACAGAAATCTTAGCATATTTATAGGTAACATGAAAGACCAAAATAAAGGAAAAACATTAAATAAGATCTTATGGGAAAGAGAATGATTGATGGTGGTGCAAGCTCACAGAGTACACAGAAGGGGATGGGGGTAATGTTACAAGTAGAGGTTTAAATAAAGGTACAAGTACAAGTTCAATTTGGATGAAAGGATGAAGGAAAAGGGTTGGAGATAATAAGATCATGTTTTTAGAGTTGAAAGGGATTTCAAAGGTCTTTCAGTCAAATATTCCCATTTTACAGATGAGGAAACTTGTAATTAAAATAATTAAATGATTTGACCAAGGTTAAATAGTCCATAAGTGAATGAAGCAGGATTTTAAGATAGGTCTTTTGACTCCATGTCCTCTCTCTGGTATTTAGCATTTCCTTTAATTATTAATATAGATTATTAGCATTATCTACGTCTGTGGGTTCCTACGCCAGCCAAATATGTCCATGATACACAAAAAGTTTGAAAGTCTCTAAGCTAATAAATATCCTATGGGTAGAACTACCATTTGGACCCAGTTTCTGAGTACCCAGGAATACAGATCTTTCTGGTACTATACTAAATATAGGGAATATAATACAAAGGAAAGGCCACCCACTCTATAGTAACTTACCTTTTAATAGGAGATGATCCCTATAGGGAGCAATTGTAAGGTAAGAGTGTTTTAGTCTGGGAAGGCACAGGGATGATGGGTGGAGATTGAGGGCAGACAATTGCCCTTTCCTGAATGAAAGACTGGGAATCTCCAATAGGCGCTAGTCTCTTTCAATAAAGGACCACTACTTCCTCTAACAAGATAGTTAGGTGGATAAAGAGCCAGAAATGGAGTCAAGAAGACCTTATTTCAAATCTAGCCTCAGACATTTATTTGCTATGTGACCTTGGGCAAGTCACCTAGTCCTATTTGCCTCAGTTTCCTTACTTGTAAAATGAGTTGGAGAATGAAATAGTAAATTGCTCCAATATATTTGCCAAAAAATCTCAAATGGAGACACAAAGACTTGAAAATAACTGAAGAACAAAAACTGCCTCTCGGGCCCTAAGGTTTGAGATCAGGTATCATTCTCCACCTTCTTAAGACTTTTAAAAGATTTCTCCAAAGCATTTATTGAAGCCAACTAAAGAAGACTTCAGTAAGTCTCAATTTGTGTCCCTAATGATGGTATCTAATTCCTTACAGAAGGCAACAGTGGAACAATATAGCTCAGACCGAACATTTATCATTGGGAGGATCAATGGCAATTGATGGTATAGCAAAAAAAATGAGGACAGAGACATAGACCCATGCTTTCTTTGTGAATCACATCACTTACCTGGAGGAACTAACAGCTGTTCAGTTAATGGAAATAAATTATTCAGCTTTTCAATATTTTTCCTTGCCAGCTACTTTGGTCACATGTAAACAAAAGCCAATTGCACTCATCTGGTAATAAAACAGAACTATTGGGAAGAAATGTTGTGTTATGTTCTGGTTTTGCAAAGAGCCAAAATCGATGATAGCTACCAATTCTTCAGTGCTATATGAATGTGGGGCATCCCATGACTAGATAGCACTTCTCTGAAAAAGATCTGTGAGTTGCAGTAACCATAAGTTTAATGTGGATCAGGAATGTGACATGACAGCCAGAAAGTTTATATGACCTTAGTTTATATTGGGAAGCATATTGTTTAGAAATCAAAGAAGTAATAATCCTCAAATCTCATTAAAGACCATTCCCTGCCTGGAATACCTCACTCTAAGAAGGGCATTGTATTTAACATTATGGAGAATAGACTTAACAACATGGCATCTATCTTTGAATCATATTTTTAAAGTTGCAAAAGACTTCAGAGGTCATGTAGTCTAATACTTTCATTATTCAGATATGGAAAATTAGTCCCAAAGCTCTGAACCATCTTGACCGATATCACACACATAAGTAAAAATTACAGACAAGATTTGAACTCAAGATCCATCATTTTTTCCATGATACCTCACTAGTTCCTCATGATACTGAGCTTGGTCAGCTTAGTCTCAGTTAGAATAATTAATAGAAATAATCAGAAATTACATACATTTTGGCTAATTCAGAAAACAATTTTGGACAATTAGAGTTGTTTTACATAGAATGACCAGCCTCAGGAAGTAGTTAGCTTCCCCTCACTGTATTAGTCTATAAATATTAGTTATATGATAGTTTTCCAGTAATGTTGTAGAAGGGATGGAGAACTGGTCTATTTGGCAGACTTAATTCCTCTTTAAATTACTGAACTAAAATGGATTCTTCTGAGACTTCCATGTAAGCATGGTGGCAGTCTAGATGTGGGATGCTTCCTCTCCTCAGCACCCACTGATATAGACTACCTCAAAAGACCAAAAAATCCAAATTCATAAGAACAAAGGGACTCTACAGTAGGGCGCAGCATTGAAGGTATGTGGGATTTGGGTATTTCCACAATATAGGGGGTGAAAAGGCTCCCACAAAATGTGAGCTGATCCACCTCCCACACCCTACCTAAGGAGCCAGAGTCAGAGCCATTGCGTGCCAGAAACAGCAAGTGAGCAACAGGCACCTCTAGAGTGAGTGAGGGGCACCTCTAGATCCTTGGGAGCTGACAAAGACCACCAAATACCTACCCCTGAGAGCAGCTACACCTGTAACCCTGGCAGGCTGGGGAGCACAGACCATGGGCTCTGACGGGAAGGTACAGCAGAGAAGGGCAGAGAACAGCAGAGGCTGTGAAGATTCGAGAACTTGCCTCAGGCAAAATCCTTTCTCCTTAACTCCATACACAGAGAGCCTGCCCATGTCACTCAGATTTCTGACTAAAAAGGGAAGAAAAAACCTCCACAGTGATAGTAAAATGTGCACAGGAACAACAAGCACCCTCCAAGAAAGACAAAAAAAAACGGCATTGACCCTTGAAAATTTTTACAGAGGAAAATCTCAGGCTACAGAGGAAGTAGAGGAGGAAATTGAAACAAAACCAAAACCTTCCCAAAAAATGGAAATTGTCCACAAGTTCTGGAAGAATTTAAATTGGAGCTTATCAAAAAAGATGGAAGCCTTCTGGCAAGAAAAGTGGGAAATAGTTCAAAGAGAAAATAAAAAAAAAATTATAGCAGAAAATCAAAAAATTAAAGCAGAAAACCAGGTCTTAAGGACCAGAATTGGGAAACTGGAAGCCAATGATCTTGCAAAACAGCAAGAATAAAGCAAAGCCAAAAGACTGACAAAATAGAAGAAAACATAAAATATGTCACTGACAAGATGACAGGGAAAAAAAATCAGGAAAACAGAGGAAGGAGAGACAATTTGAGAATCATTGGTCTACCTGAAAAGCCAGAAATAAACACAAATCTTGACATCATATTACAAGAAATCATCCAAGAAAACTGGCCTGATGTTCTTGAACAAGGGGGCAAAATAGATATTGGAAGAGTTCATAGAACACCCTCCACACTAAATCCTGAAAAGACAACTCCCAGGAATGTAATAGCCAAATTTCAGAGTTTTAAAGATAAGGAGAAAATTCTACAAAAAGCCAAAAAGATACAATTCAGATACCAAGGAGCACCAATCAGGATCACACAAGACCTGGCAGCTTCCACACTAAAGGAACTCAAGGCCTGGAACATGATATTCAGAAAGGCAAGAGAACTGGGTCTTCAACCAAGAATCACCTATCCATCAAAACTGACTATATAGTCCCAGGCAAAAGTATGGGCATTCCAGAAAATTGAAGATTTCCAGGTATTTGTAAAGAAAAGACAAGAACTGAATAGAAAGTTTGATATCCAATCACAAAGATCAAGAGAAATATGAAAAGATAAATAAGAAAGAAAGGGAAAAGGGGAAAATGTTTTTATTATTCAAACTCTCTTCTTTAAGGGCTACAATTAGATTCAATTATATATATTAACATATAGAGAAAATGTCAGTTGTAATTCTCAAAAATTTTATTCATTGTTATAGTAATTACAAGAATCACTCACAAGAAGAGATTGGGGCATTAAAGGCTATAAGATGATATGCAAAAAAAAAAATAGGGAGAGGGTGGGGAGGAATTGAGTATGGCACCAAGAGATACTTGAAGAAATTGAAGAAATAGGATAATCTTTATCCCACAAAGATACACATGGGAAGGGGAGGGGAAGAATCCTCTTATAAGAAGGAGAGGAAGAGAGTGCTAATAGGTAATACTTAAACCTTACTCTCAATGAAATCAATTCTGAAAGGGACGAGCATCTAGATCCATTGGGGTCTTGAATTCTATCTTATCCTACAGGGTAAGTGAGAAGAGAAAACTAAGGGGGGTAGGAGGGAGGCAGTACAAAAAGGGAGGGAAAGAGAGGGGGGGGAGGGAACATAACAGACCCTAAAATAAAGAAAGGAAAAAAAGAGAGGGGAAAGAAAGTGAAGCATATTAATAAGTTTAGGGGGATTGATTAAAAGTAAACCACAGGTTTAAAAGGATATAGCAAAAGAAGAAAGGACAAAACTAGGAGAGGATATCAAAATGCTAGGGAATTCACAAGTGACAATCATAACTTTGAATGTTAATGGGATGATTAGGAGAGTGGATTAGAATCCAATATCCTACCATATGTTGTCTACAAGAAACACACCTGAGGCAGATAGATACTCACATGGTTAGAATTCAAGGTTGGAGCAAGACCTATTGGGCCTCAACTGATAAAAAGAAGGAAGGAGTTGCAATCATGATATCTGACAAAACCAAAGTAAAAGTAGATCTGATTAAAAAGGATTGGGTAGGTAAATACATCTTTATAAGAGGGAGTATAGACAATGAGGCAATATCAGTAATCAACATGTATGCACCAAATGGTATAGCATCCAAATTTCTAAAGGAGAAACTAGTGGAATTGAAGGAGGAAATAGATAGTAAAACTATACTAGTGGGAGAGCTGAACCTACCACTATCAAATTTAGATAAATCAAATCAAAAAATGAATGAGAAAGAGATGAAAGATATCAATGAAATCTTAGAAAAATTAGAGTTAATAGATATATGGAGAAAAATAAATAGGGACAAAAAGGAATACACCTTTTCAGCAGCACATGGTACATTCACAAAGACTGGCCATGTACTAGGTCATAAAAACATGGCAAACATGCAGAAAAGCAGAAAAAATAAATGCAAACTTTTCAGATCAAAATGTAATGTAAGATAATGATCAGTAAGGGTACATGGAGAGCCAAATCAAAAATTAATTGGAAATTAAATAATATGATTCTCCAAAAACGTATAGTTAGAGAACAAATGATAGAAACAATTAATAATTTCATTGAAGAAAATGAAAATAATGAGACTTCCTTTCAAAATCTGTGAAATGCAGCCAAAGCAGTACTCAGGGGGAAATTTATATCCTTGAGTTCACATATTAACAAATTAGGGAAGGCAGAGGTCAATGAATTGGACATGCAAATCAAATAACTTGAAAGTGAACAAATTAAAAACCCCCAGAAGAAAACTAAATTACAGATCCTAAAAATTAAGGGAGAAATTAATAAAATCGAAAGTGAAAGAACTAGTGAACTAATAGTTAAGACTAGAAGCTGGTATGTTGAAAAAATAAACAATATAGATAAAGCACTGGTCAATCTAATTAAAAAAGGAAAGAAGAAAATCAAATAAACAATATCATATATGATAAGGGAGAGCTCACCTCCAATGAAGAGGAAATTAAGGCAATCATTAAAAACTATTTTGCCCAATTGTATGGCAATATATGGCCAATCTAGGCAATGTGGATGAATATCTACAAAAACATAAATTGCCTAGATTTACAGAAGAAGAAATAAAAATTTTAAATAATCCAATATCAGAAAAAGAAATTGAACAGGCCATCAAAAAACTCCCCAAGAAAAAATCTCCAGGGCCTGATGGATTCACAAGTGAATTCTATCAAACATTCAATGAACAGCTAACCCCAATACTATACAAACTATTTGACATAATAAGCAAAGAGGGAGTTCTACCAAATTCCTTTTATAACACAAACATGGTAGTGATTCCAAAGGAAGGCAGGTCAAAAATGGAGAAAGAAAACTACAGACCAATCTCCTTAATAAATATAGATGAAAAAATCTTAAATAGGATACTAGCAAAAAGCAAATCATCATGAGTGTTATTCACTATGATCAGGTGGGATTTATACCAGGAATGCAAGGATGGTTCAATATTAGGAAAACCATCCACATAATCCATATTAACAAGCAAACCGAGAAAAATCACATGATTCTCTCAATAGACTCAGAAAAAGCCTTTGACAAAATACAACACTCGTTCCTATTAAAAACACTAGAAAGTATAGGAATAGAAGGGTCTTTCCTAAAAATAATAAACAGCACCTATCTAAAACCATCAGCCAACATTATCTGCAATGGGGATACACTATGTGCATTCCCAATAAGATCAGGAGTGAAACAAAGATGCCTATTATCACCTTCATTATTTAACATTGTACTAGAAACACTAGCAGTAACAATTGGAGAAGAAAAAGTAATTGAAGGTATTAAAATTGGCAATGTAGAGAACAAGCTATCACTCCTTGTGGATGATATGATGGTCTACTTAAAGAATCCTAGAGAGTCAACTAAAAAGCTAGTGGAAATAATCAACAACTTCAGCAAAGTTGCAGGATACAAAATAAACCCATATAAGTCATCAGCATTTCTATATATCTCCAACACATCTCAGCAGCAAGAATTAGAAAGAGAAATTCCATTTAAAATCACCTTAGACAATATAAAATACTTTATATTTATCAGCTGAGACAAACACAGGAACTATATGAGCACAACTACAAAACACTTTCCACACAACAAAAACTAGATCTGAGCAATTGGAAAAACATTAACTGTTTATGGGTAGGATGAGCTAACATAATAAAAATTACCATCCTACCCAAACTTATTTATTCATTTAGTGTCATACCCATTCAACTTCCAGAAAACTTTTTTACTGAATGAGAAAAAAACATAACAAATTTCATTTGGAAGAACAAAAGATCAAAGATATACAGGGAAATAATGGAAAAAAAAATTCAAAGGAAAGTGGCCTTGCAGTCCCAGATCTCAAACTATACTATAAAGCAGTGGTCATCAAAATGATTTGATACTGGCTAAGAGACAGAAAGGAGGATCAGTGGAATAGACTTGGGGTAAGTGATCTCAGCAAGACAATCTCTGACAAACCCAAAGACCCCAGTTTTGGGGACGAAAATCCACTATTTGATAAAAACTTCTGGGAAAATGGGAAGACAGTGTGGGAGAGATTAGGTTTGGATCAACATCTTACAATACACCAAGATAAATACACAATGGGTGAATGACTTGAACATAAAGAAGGAAACTATAAGTAAATTATGTGAAAACAGAATAGTATACATGTCAGACCTTTGGGAAGTGAAAGATTTTAAAACCAAGCAAGACTTAGAGTCACAAAAAGTAAAATAAATAATTTTTATTTCACCGAATTAAAATATTTTTCTACAAACAAAACCAATGCAACTAAAATTAGAAGGGAAGCAACAAATTGGGAAATAATCTTCATTACAAAAGCCTCTGACAAAGGTCTAATTACTCAAATTTACAAAGAACTAAATCAATCGTACAAAAAACCAAGGCATTCTCCAATTGATAAATGGTCAAGGGACACGAATAGGCAATTTTCAGTTAAAGAAATCAAAACCATTAATAAACTCATGAAAAAGTGTTCTAAATCTCTGATAATCAGAGAGATGCAAATCAATTCTGAGGTATCACCTCACACCTAGTAGATTGGCTAATATGACAGCAACAGAAAGTAATGAATGTTGGAGGGGATGTGGCAAAGTTGGGCCATTAATTCATTGCTGGTGGAGTTGTGAATTGGTACAACCATTCTGGAGGGCAATTTGGAACTATGCCCAAAGGGCACTAACAGACCATCTGCCCTTTGATCCAGCCATAACATTGATGGGTTTGTCCCCCAAATAGATAATAAGGAAAAAAGACATGTACAAGAATATTAATAGTTGCGTTCTTTGTGGTGGAAAAAATTGGAAAATAAGGGGATGCCCTTCAATTGGGGAATGACTCAACAAATTGTGGTATCTGTTGGTGATGGAATACTACTTTGCTCAAAGGAATAATAAACTGTAGGATTTCCATGTGATCTGGAACAACCTCCAGTAATTGATGCAGAGTGAGAGGAGCAGAACCAGGAAAACATTGTACACAAAGACTGATACACTGTGGTATGATCTAATATAATGGACTTCTCCATTTTTGGCAATGCAGTGATCCTGATCAACTCTGAGGTATTTATGAGAAAGAACATTATCCACATTCAGAGGAAAAACTGTGGGAGTATAAATACCAAAGAAAAACAATTACTTGATTACATTGGTTGAGGGGGATATAATTGGGGATATAGACTCTAAATGATCATCCTAGTACAAACAACAACATGGAAGTAAGTTCTGATCAAGGACACATGCGATACCCAGTGGAATTGCATGTAGGCTACAGGAAGGGTGGGTGGAGGGGAGGGCAGGAAAGAATATGATTCTTGTAACCAAAGAATAATGTTCTAAATTGACAAATAAAATTAAAATTATAAAAAGAATACTATCTTGGAATTATCTAGGTAACACTGTGGGTAAAGCACCAGGTCTAGAGTCTGGAGGACTTGATTTCGAATCCAGTTTCAGATACTTCAAGTTGTGTAATTCTGGACAAGTCACTTAATCCCAATTGACCATCCCTTGCCACTATTCTGTCTTAGAATTGATGATGAGACAAAATGTAAGGGGAAAGGAAGGAAGGAAGGAAGGAAGGAAGGAAGGAAGGAAGGAAGGAAGGAAGGAAGGAAGGAAGGAAGGAAGGAAGGAAGGAAGGAAGGAAGGAAGGAAGGAAGGAAGGAAGGAAGAGAGGAAGGGAGGGAGGGAGGGAGGGAGGAAGGAAGGAAGGAAGGAAGGAAGGAAGGAAGGAAGGAAGGAAGGAAGGAAGGAAGGAAGGAAGGAAGGAAGGAAGGAAGGAAGGAAGGAAGGAAGGGAGGAAGGGAGGAAGGGAGGGAGGGAGGGAGGGAGGGAGGGAGGGAGGGAGGGAGGGAGGGAGGGAGGGAGGGAGGGAGGGAGGGAGGGAGGAAGGAAGGAAGGAAGGAAGGAAGGAAGGAAGGAAGGAAGGAAGGAAGGAAGGAAGGAAGGAAGGAAGGAAGGAAGGAAGGAAGGAAGGAAGGAAGGAAGGAAGGAAGGAAGGAAGGAAGGAAGGAAGGGAGGGAGGGAGGGAGGAAGGAAGGCAGGAAGGCAGGCAGGAAGGCAGGAAGGAAGGCAGGAAGGCAGGAAGGCAGGAAGGCAGGAAGGCAGGAAGGCAGGAAGGCAGGAAGGAAGGAAGGAAGGAAGGAAGGAAGGAAGGAAGGAAGGGAGGAAGGGAGAGAGGGAGGGAGGGAGGGAGGGAAGGAGGGAGGAAGGGAGGGAGGGAGGAAGGGAGGGAGGGAGGGAGGGAGGGAAGGAGGGAGGAAGGGAGGGAGGGAGGAAGGGAGGGAGGGAGGGAGGAAGGGAGGGAGGGAGGGAGGGAGGGAGGGAGGGAGGGAGGGAGGGAGGGAGGGAGGGAGGGAGGAAGGGAGGGAGGGAGGAAGGAAGGAAGGAAAGAAAGGGAGGGAGGAAGGAAGGAGGGTAAAAGGAAGAAAAGGAGAGAGGGAGAGAGAAAGTAAGATTAAAAATACCTTAATTTTGCTAATGTGCCAGGCATTATGATATTATATAGTGCATTCCTTATCCTCAAGGAACTTACATTCTAACAAGGAAGACAGCATAAATAAGGGAAGTGGTAGTAAAGGAATGGAATTTTGGTCTGGAAGGTCTCAGTGATGGAAGAATCATAAATCTGTAGAACTCAATACCATTTCCAGAAGTAAAGAATATATTGATTTGATTAATGTTCTCAGAATAAGTGAAAATTTGATTGGATAACTGACTGGTGCCATTTCCTAAAGATGGTGAGAGTAAATGATGGTCAGGAGTCTGGGTTGTAGCACCAACAGGACAAGTGGAGCCACAATGAGGCTAACCAACAGGTCTCAAAACCATTTGTAAGTTAGGAGTGTGTCTACCACAAGTATGTAAAGACTTCCCTCAGCAGAATGGACAGATAAAAATGTGTTTCAATGGTTTCGAAGAGACTGAAGCAGGCACTATTGAGTTCTTAGTGCTCGTTCAGACATCAAAATGCCAAGGTCACCCACTTTATCCCACACCATCCCCAGTTATCCTGACTTCTATCTTGTCCCTCCAGCCTCACTTAAACCTAATTCATGCACAAGTCAAAAGACATCACCCAGTGACTTCACTGATCCTCTTCAAAACTGAAGGACAAGCAACAATGACTAGAGCCTCAATTCCATTTAATCACTTAACATGTCAGTTTTTGAAAAGGAATATTTACTTCAAAGAGATAGAAAGAAAAAAATATAAACATTTGCACAAATACCTTATATTACCTTAGTCTCTTGAGGAAGTGGTCTCAAACTTGGGTCAGTTCCTACAAAATCTTGTTCCCACCAACTTCGCAAGCAAAAGTGACACTGCCTGATGAGTCCTGTCTCACCACCACTGGGCAGAGTCCCAAAGATATATACTGATGGTTACTCCTTAAACCTTGAAACATCAGTATTGCTCTGACTGTCAACTGGATTCCAGACAGAAAGGATGTTAGGGCAGTATACTTACTGAAAAGTTCCAAGATTAGATGCTATTTTCTTCACCTAGAGCAGAATAGACATAGAGATCCAGAAACAAAATGTCTTTTGTGGTATTATTAGGTATCAATGGGAAGTCCACAAGATCTCTACCTGTGTAGCATTTCTCTTACCAGTGACCATGGATAAAGGAAACTGACTATGAATGTGGAAAGTACACCCTAAAGTTGACTCAACTTTTTTTGAAGGCATCCAGTCCCAGTTCCAACTAAGTGGCCAATCAAAAAACAATTCTCCTAACCATGTAGTTAACATAACAGAATCAGTAACAAAATGCCTCTACATGCTCCAAAGTCTCTCGAAAGCATTTTCATTTCATGTCAACATGATTTTCACAGAAGCTAAATCATCTACATTTCCATATAGGGAGATGCCATTAGAGAATCTCATTAACCAAGTAGCAAGGGAGAGAATGATTGACAGGTCTTGAGACAGAGAATCTTGTCTGAGCTGGTTGAATCAGAGTTCCAAGGAACAGTTTTTCCAACTGCCACTCTGGAGATGAAAGGTGAAGGAGGAAGGTGTATAGCTGAGACATCCTGGAAATCCATCCATCAATCAACTAGCCTTTGAGGATCAACTGGCTGTGGTGAGAGGAAATCTTCAGTCTTCTGGTGGACAATTACTGGAGAGCAGAACTCTACTTTGCTGAGACCATCTGAGGACACCATACCTGGGATTCCTGTAATCTGATCAACCATTGACTCTGTGTGTGAAATTTGGAGTTTACTGTGGGATTTAGCCTTGCTAGTCTTTAGTTAGATAGGTAGAGTGAGCTTAATTAGATAATTAAATATAGAGGGACAAGAGTCAGATGCTAACCTTTTCCCCATATTCCATTCCCAAAACCTTTCCTTTACCTGTTAGTAAATTCAGTTTTATTTTAATGTGCTTTCTCCCTCTGGGTAACCTTTCTTTCCCCCATCCTAAAAATCATAATAACACACATGGCTCCCTTCCCCTATTCTACAGTCTAGCTAATCTGACTTTCACTCTGTTTTTCATACAAAAACCTTTCATTTCCCAACTCCATCTCTGCCCTGGCTATCACCCATGTATGGATGTGTCCCCTCCTCAAATTGACTGTAGAGCATCCCAATTTAACTTTAAGATGTTCAAATTATACACAAAGCCCTTTTATTTATTGCATAACTATTCTTTATATCCTTATATATGCATGTCCTCACCCCCCCCCCAGTAGAATGGTAACTTCTTAAGGGCAAGCACTCTTCAACTTTTGTCTCGTGCATCTGCATAATGTCTAACTCATAATAGATGGTTTAAGAAGTGTTTTTGAGTGGTTGATAATGGCAATATTAAACACTATGTTCTAAATGCCTCTCTTTGGGGGAAGCATAGTGGAATCCATTTCTCTGTAAGGAAGTCCCAGTTGAGAAAACTCCCTCTCTTAACACAGGTCTGTTCCTAACTTATAGAACTGTCTGAAGCAGTACAAATAAAGTGACTTTCTCAAAATGATACATTATCAGCATGTACCAGAGGAGGAGCTTGAACACAACAAATTCCAAGGTTGGTTCTAAATTCACTATACCATTGTGATGGAATACTACTAAGCAATAAGAAATGATGGGCAGGTTAATTAAAATTAAAAAAAAAACAATCCTTACCTTCTGTCTGAGCATCAATTCTAAGACAGAAGAGTGATAAGGGCTAATCAACCAGGGTTGTGACTTCCCTAATGCCACACAGCTAGGAAGTGTTTGAGGTCAGATTTGAACCCAGGACCAAATCCAAACATGGTGCTCTATGAACTGTGCTACCTAGCTACCATAAGCAGATTTATTTTTTTTATAACATTGAAAGTTCTACCTAAAATGATGAACAAAATGATCAGAACCAAGAGAATATTATATAACAAAAGAAATATGATTTGAAAAATCTCCTCCTGAGAAAAAATTAATAAATATGAAAATCCATGGCATTGTTTTATATATACATACATACTATAAGAGAGGAAACTTAGACTCAATCTGCCAGAGGAACAAGACAAGTGGGGGAAGGGCAAGAGGAACAGAGATTTCCAGAGAAAGAACAGAGAAGAGCTGAGAAGATCCAGCCAGTTAACTTCACTTCTCTTTGGGAAGCCCTTCAGGAAGGTTGCTCTGAAAGCACCTCTGAGCCCTGATCATCCTTCTGGGAATCGAGGCCCTCTGAATCCAGTGGAAGACAACAGGAGTGGATAGGACTTTTGATATAAAGCTATCCACCCCAGGAAGATTTCCTCTCCATCCCTCCAAAATAGCTCTTGAATTTCATATTATAACTAGGACAGTTAGAAGTCAAGACAGCTCTCAGAACTGACTCCAGAGGGTCAGACAAGCACAGCCTGATCCTGAAGGATTTGGGGAGAAGGGGTTCAATTGTTAGGTTTTAGGGACTTCCTAATTCCCATTTTCCCAATACCTTATCCCTCAATCTCAGGTACTTTACCCTTTGTGTGTTCCTCAGATAAATAGCTTTTCTATAGATCTAGTGCCTGCTCATAATATTTAGGGAGAGGGAGCAGAAGCTTTGGGGAGAACTATATTTCCTCTCCAACTGAGAAGAAGCTGTTTAGTCCTGGATTTACTTCAGCCCTGCCTCTGAAGAAAAGTAATCAGTAACCCTGAAGACAGCTAGTGTGGGTTTATTGAGGAAGGAGAGGGGAGAGACTATCTATCCTCTCCACCCGTAAGTTCCACTTCATCTCTACCACACTCTGGTCCTGATATCAGTGGTGGGGGACTCCATCCCTTTCCCCCCTCTATTACTAGATAGATAGATAGATAGATAGATAGATAGATAGATAGATAGATAGATAGTCAAATTATGCCTTCTCTAGTGTGGGAAAAGGAGGGAAGGAAAAAAGATACCTAGGAAATTCATTGAAACAGAGGTAAATAAAAATGTAAAATTTTAAAAAAATTTAAAGAATAAATACCTCTATTCCCTAGGAATGGTAGAATTTGATATTTATTTAATAACATATAAAATGAGTTGAAAGAATAGAGCAGGTTTTGGAAATCAAAACAAATAAAAAGAAGCTGATTTTATTGATGTGAGGCACTAGTGAATAGAGAGCTGACCTCAGAGTCAGTAAAGGGTTCAAATGCTACCTCTAATACACACTAACTTTCTGACCCGGACCAAGCCCTTTCACCAATCAGTGCCTCAGGAAATACTCAAAGGCAATAATTTACACAACATGCACAGAATCTGAGTCAATGGAAAAATTCTCTTACAGAAAACTCCCAATGAAGATAAGATCATAGGTCAGATTGAAAGAAAAAAATGTATCTCTATCTGCTGTTAAAAAGAAATGTTGGCAATGCTAAGAGTGAAAGATAAGTGACTTGTTCTACTTAGGAAAGAATAATAATTATGATTTTAAAAACCCTTTCCAGTTCTAAATCAATCAACCAATAAGTATTTTAGTGACTATATTCCAGGTATTGTGGTAAATGCTGGTGATACAAAGACTTAAGCAAAATGGCCTTTTTCCTGTGAAAGCTTATATTCTAATGGGGGAGACAATGTAGATATCTGTCAAAGGAAGAGAGAAAGAGTGGATCTGATTACATACCAAGCTCAGCTGAGTTGTTATGGAAAACAAAAGGCAAATGAAAAGATAAGGGTATATTAATGTTAATGAGATATTTTAAAAGTGCTGCTAAGTGTGTCCCCTTAGAAAGTAAGACAATGATTCTTTGATTGATCTGGAGGGAAAAATTGGCCAGACCCCTATATTTTTTAATGATTAAAACTTTCTTTCCCTAGCCTCAATGGACACTGTTTATCAATTCAAATCAAGCCAGGGCATGAGCAGTCCTATGTGACTTCTGTGCCTTTTCAAGAGACCAGCCCTAGGATCTCTCTCATCCTCACTTCTACCAATGACCTGACATATCTATTCAATGAATAAAATATATCCCATCTAGGAATTAGATAATCAGTCCAAGGGATTTTGAGGAAGAGATGATATATATCCAGCAAAGTCCATACATGCACATTCTTTGGTGTCAAGCAGCAGAGATACTCACTCAGAGAGTATTTTCATAAGTTAGAGGTTTTATCAGTACAGTAGTAAGGTTCTAGGGAGGAAAAGGAGAAGGAGAAGGAAGAGAAGGAGGAGGAAGAGGAGGAGGAGAAGGAGAAGGAGGAGAAGGAGGAAAGGGAAGAGAAAGAGAAGGAGAAGGAGAAGGAGAAGGAGAAGGAGAAGGAGAAGGAGAAGGAGAAGGAGAAGGAGAAGGAGAAGGAGAAGGAGAAGGAGAAGGAGAAGGAGAAGGAGAAGGAGAAGGAGAAGGAGAAGGAGAAGGAGAAGGAGAAGGAGAAGGAGAAGGAGAAGGAGAAGGAGAAGGAGAAGGAGAAGGAGAAGGAGAAGGAGAAGGAGAAGAAGAAGAAGAAGAAGAAGAAGAAGAAGAAGAAGAAGAAGGAGGAGGAGGAGGAGGAGGAGGAGGAGGAGGAGGAGGAGGAGGAGGAGGAGGAGGAGGAGGAGGAGGAGGAGGAGGAGGAGGAGGAGGAGGAGGAGGAGGAAAAGAAGATTTCTTTGAGAAGGAATTCAAGGATCATGACTGCTGGCAGTAGAGAAAAGAGCTAACTGTGAATTCAAGGGAGAACTAGCCTTGGCAGTTGATAGGTGAAATTGAATAAAGAAAAACCTTGGAAAACCCAGTTGAGTGATCTGCCTAACAGTGATACTGAACTCAGGGTAGCTATGTGAAAAGTGTTTAAGAAAGGATTCCTAGGCCTTGTACTAGAACTGGGAGTTACATTGGCAATATGCATTCCATTTGTGCCTGCCTCACTATCATTGTAACTAAGAGTCCACTTTTTCCAGAGATGCTATGTAAATTTGTGGAAAAGTACACTTTTTAGGTTTATTGGGAAAGGAAAAGAGGGGAAGAGGATGCAATAAAAATTTATTAAAGACATACTCTGCAGGCATTGTACTAAATGCCTTAAAAATATCTATATGGTGGTAAAAGAAAGGCTAAAACAAGAGAGAGGATGTTCTAAAGTCACTATTCTTACTATACCATCTCTATAAAAATGTCATCACTTTGGAATAATTTTATCTACTGGCTGACTATTAAAATTAAGCTTATGAACAATAAGCTTTACAAATACAGGCCCATAGACTGCATACAATCTAGGACCAGGGAATAGAAGTAACTCTCTGGATATTTAAACTATAAGTCAGGAAAGAAGGTGAGTAGTTCATAGAGGAGGGCTACATATGTGTGTGCACGTGAACAGATGTATGTGTGTATACATACAAAAGATAAATAGACACAAATTAATCTTGGAGGGGAAGGCACTAATCTTATGATCCCATAAACAAAGTGAGCAAAGCTACAGTGGAGTCTGTAATTAGCCCACTTTTGCAAGAGATGTTGCTCTTGCATTGACAAAGTGAAATGCTGAATAAGGAATCAATAACTGAAAGTGACCAACCTACACCTAGGAATGATGAATAAATGGACCAAAGATGCTCAAAGGGAAATAACATTAATTTTCTGTTATCCTCATTTTAGCAGCTTGGTTTACTTTCTGGTGGCAAAAATGGAGGCCTCCCTCTCCCCTAAAAGGGGTTCCTCAGTCATCAATCAGTACAACAGTCTTTCTTCTTTCCCTGAATTTTCCTTTCTAATGTGAAAGCCTTGGTTCATACAGTATTCCCTGTTGGGTCTAAGAGGAAGCCCTATTCATGCCCCTGAGTCGACTCCCAACTCACCACAGCCCGACTGCCCTTGTCTCTGCTTTTGTGGGTTAAAGGACAGTAGAAATTAACGATGACCTTTGTAGGGGGCAGTCAGTATGGCACTGTCCATATAGCCTCATAAATTTCCTTTGGGTTTATGCCATGCTTGTAGGCGCAGTAACATTATCATGATGATAGAGACAATGGGGAAATTCCAAAGCTGAATAAATAAGTTTCCAGTTAAGATTCATCTCTCACTTTGGAGGAGCTTATACTGCTAGAAATTCTCATGACAATTCTGAAGAAAAAGTGAGACAATAGCATAGATTTTTCCTAATCTCCCCAAACTGGCCAAACCTAAAAATATCACCTACAACAACAAAGGAAGAGTCTGCTATCAGGGTCAATGACTTAAAAGAAATGAATCTCAAAGAATGTAAGAAAGGACAAAAGGCTAGCAAGATGGCCCTAATCTCATGTAACTAGGAAAAGAGAGGGCACTATGGGTCAGACACTCAGGCTCTGAAAATGCCAACTTCATCTTAGCTTGGTTTTCCAATATGGTATCATCCCTAATATTATAACCACACAGTAGGTAGAAACAATCTGACATGGCAATGCCTCCAAAATACAGGAAATGATGATATCTAGGAAAGGGTTAGGAACTCCTAAAATGAAATTAAAAAATAAACAGTGTTTGGAGTCAGTAAAACTGGGTCTGAATACTGTCTTTCTACTAATTGTTATTGGTGTAGCCTTGGACAAATCATTCAACTTCTCCTGGACTCAGTTTCTCAGTTTGTAAAATATAGAAGTCAAAGTAGGGGATCTCTAAGATTCATTCTACCTCTAATATCTATGGTTCCATGATCCTATTAAAGAAGGCTTTTAAAAAGAGAAAGTTTTAAAATCTTAATCTTCATTGGGAGCCATAGTACCAGGGCCAAAGAAAGTGAGTATCTTCCTCATTCTGCCCTGGATGAGAAGACATCTAGAAGGTATTGTGTCCAGTTCTGTGTACCTTATTGGGAAAAGAATGTTGATAAACTGGGGGAAATCCAGGAGATGACAATGAGTATAATAAAGAATTTTATACCATGTTTAGCCTATAAGAGAAAAGACTTCGAAGCGACACTTTTCAGATATTTGAAGGACTATCTTGCATATGAGGGATTTATTTTATATTTATTCAACAAGCATTCACAATGTTTCAGATGTGCTAGCCAGGCACTGGGCATGGGCATAAAAAGACGGAAAAAAAAAGAATTGGCTCCTATCCTAAAGAAGTTTATAACCTATTAACTTGTCCTGCTTAGCCTTAAAGCACAAAGGAGTGAGGGAGTAAAATTATAAAGAAAATTATTTAGGCTCTAGATGAGGAATTGCTTCCAAATATTTAGAATTATCCAAAAATAAAATGAACTTCCTGTAGTAGTAAGCAAAGCTACAATATAGTCTGCAATTATCCCACTTTGGTGCTATCCTTATTAAGATAGTATCTCCCCCTCTTTGAGGTTCTTTGAATGAAGGTTTTTTTGAACAACTACTTATTGAGCAGATTATGGGAATAGAAGTTCTTGTTTAGGTAGGTTTATTTGGATAAGATATGGATTGAATGACCTCAAGGGTCTCTTAAACTGCTAGGATCCTGAGTCACTAATAATGAAAAGGGAATACAGTGATGGCATGGAAATGCTGATAAGATGCCCAAAAGATGCCTACTATGACAATGTTTGAGGCTGGGCTTATTTGAAACTAGTCTTAGGGAGAAATGAAAAGGGATCAAGCATTAAACACCCACTTACAACCTCAGGCTTGGGGAGTAGAGAGCAGAGAAATGCTGCTCTGACAAAAATATACTAAAGCAGGCAGTAATACTGTAGGATAATCCCTGATAGGGGTAAAACTTGGCAAAGACTGAGGAATAGCAGCCGCTTTTGAAAGAGATGAGCTCTGGCACTAACAAGGGGCTCCTGCCATTGGCTGTCATGGAGAACCACTCAGAGTAAGGTAGATTTTGGGGAGTAAAAATGGCATTGACAAAGTTGCTCCTGCAATGACTCTGTCATTGAGAATCCTTCTGGGTAAGGTAGACTTTGGGGAATGAAAATGGTATTTGGGAAAGGTCGTATTTCATTTTTAATGGTTATGGTTAGTTTTTAATGTAAATGATTATTGCAGAGTACACTGTAGTTTTGCTTACTACTCATACAGTTATAATAGGTTACTCATACAGTTATAATAGGTTATGGTTCTAGATCAATTCTATGTATTTTACACCAGGGGACATAGAAAAATTTCTTGAGTCTCCCCTAATCCAGAGTGACTCTGTTGCTGTGTCCATAGTGTGTGAGGATCTGAATTAATAAATGAAAATGAACATAGTACTCATTATGTGCCAGGTACTGGACATAGGGACTAAACCTGTGATTTCATTGTTAAAGGAACACCAAGATGAAGATACATCTACCAATGTAGATGAACACTTTTTAAAGAAATTTATAATAATAAAGAATTGTCCATAGAACACTGAGATGTTAAGTGACTTAGGTTGAGTCAGAAGTAGGATTTGAACCCAAGTCTCCCTGGCTTCAAGATTATCTATCTACTACTCCATGTTGCTTTTCAAGAGAGAAATAGGAGTTTGCGATAGACCTTCCCTTAAAGACAGAAACCTGAGAGTTCCTGCCTCCCAAATGTTTACATTCTATTGGAGGAAACATATATGCACAAATAGACAAGATAATCATTAGAGGAAGGGAGGCACAGCAAAGAGATAAAACTTGCCCCAACCTGTCTTCTGGTCATATTAATCTTTTTCCAGCACCCTTATCTCTCTGTGGGGGTATCTATGGATTAAAACAATGGGAAAGGCATGTATTGGGGGAAACAAATCAAAACAAAATAGTTCATGCTCTTGAAGAATCCACATTCTAATAGGTAAACATGTAATAATGATTTTTATATAAGACATACAGGATAAATTGGAAGTAATTTCAGAGAAAAAGCAGAAGTTGGGAGAGGGGCTAAAAGAGGGGGTACCCACTTCCACTGATCAGGGACACTTTAAGATGTGATATTGAGGGTCAAAGTCTCTTAAGTTGAATGTTTGAGAGACTCACAACCTCATGGAGGTCAGGGCTGGAAACAAATGGAAGATGGCACTCCTTGAGTTGGCCAACGTTCTGGCAAGATTCTAACACATCATTAGCAAAGTACTCACAGATCTCCTTGACTAGTTCATGGTCCTGTGTAATTTCTGTATTTTCCTATTCCTCCCAGAGTCTATCATTTCAGGAACAGATTTTGCAACAACTCCTCCAAAATGGGTTTGCTGCCAGATGGATAAGTGTTACTCTTTTTAAAAGCTGTTTGTATTTCAATTTTTTGTTTATTAAGTAGAACAAAAAATTGATTGAACTTCTCTTTAATTTTCCTTTTGCAAGGGAAAATTGGTTTAAAGAAGAAATAAAAATTCTTTTGATACACTGAGGCATTAGTGAGGACAGATAAACAGCTATCAGCCAGTTGAGATATTTTATCAAAGACAAATACATATATAATATAAATGAATACACACATGTGTTTTCTCTATCCCTTGCTCCAGTGCTGGAAATTTAACCCTTACCTTACTGATTCCAAGGCAAAAGAGTGGCAAGGACTATGCAAAGGGAGTTAACTGACTTGGGCTCCATGCATCTCTTGAAAACTCATACTATACAGGACCTTACTTTCAGAATTACCTTTCTAGTGCCATTTCATGGGTTCTATGTTCTGTGCATGTGCCCTCTCCCTTCACAGAATGTAAGCTCCTTTGGGTAAAGGACTATCTCCTTTTCATCTTTGTAGCCCCAGTGGCTGGCATATAACAGACACTTAATGAATGCTTGTTGGTAGATTGCTTTATTAATGCTCAAATAATTTGAGGAAAGGCAATGAAGTCTCCTCTGTGCCATGCTGTCCCAATATTATTATCCCAGTCCTCCCTCTAAGGCAGCTATTTATATTTCACCCAAGTACTTTCTGCTGTGGTTAGAATGTACATTCTTTTGATATGTTCTCTGTACAAACATGAATCTGTCACTCTATCTCCCACAGGAGACCCTTCAAGGATCTCGGCTTTCCCAGGAATGAAGGGGCATACAGCCAAGGAAAAAATGGCCCCAGTTGTGGGGAGAGCTTGGGAGGGCTGTCATGAGACAGAGCTGGTTATTCCCAAAGAGTAGCTACAGGAAAGAAGCAGATCAAAGAGCTTGTCTCTTCCAACCTGCTGGGCTAATTGGATCTCCAAGTTGAAAATGTGTCTGGGGAACTTAGTCATAGCATGGAGGATCCATAGGTTGTTATGCTACAACAAGAAACTTTCTGGACCTCTGTGGCTCTTAATGTTTAGTCTCAGAATAAATTTAACTTAGCCATGAAAAAATGAAGACTTCTATCACCATAAGAAAAAATATATGTTGCTTCAGACACCTACTATCCAAAATGGAGATCATCATTCCCACCCCATCTTTCTGATGCCATCCCTATCTTTGTCACTGGCTTTCCCATTTTCCCATTCATCCCTGCTTGCAACAACACAATCATCCTTAACTCCTCCCTCTCTCTCATCCCACATCTCCAATCATTTGCCACTTCTGGTGATTTTCATCCAACAATATTCCTTACAACTGCCTACTATTTTTCTCTGTCACTGTCACTACACTAATTTAGGTCCTAACACAAAGCTCTTACTACATCATTTAAAATCTACATTGAGTCTCTATTACCTACAAAGTAAAGTCCAAACTAATTAGTCTGGTATTCAAGGTCCTTCAAAATCGGACCCCATGGTGTTTCTAGCCCTATTGAGTTTAGTACATATTGTACAAGTAGGAGTCACTTTGTTATATCTCTTTAAAAATTCTATTTTGAATTACCTTATATGTGCATATTGTCTACATTAATATAAACATCTTAAAGACAGGGATAATTCCATTTTTTAAACTTTGTGTGCCCTAAGTTTAGATAGTATACGGCATAGAGCAGACATTTAATAAATGTTTAATTTCTTAGTTGATCAAATATTACACATCAATCCCTCTCATATAGGCTAACTTTCAACAAAACTATTCTACTACCTTCCCAAGGACACCCTTTATTTTCCCTTGCCCACTTCAATGCTTTGGTTCATACTATTCCCTATAACTGGATACAGCTTCACACCCACAAACTCCATCTGTTGGTATCCTTCCTACCTATCTCTAAGGCTCAGATCATTTTACATCTTCTCTATGAAAAGTTCCCAGATGGTCTTCATTTAAATATCTGAGTATACATGGAGAACTTGATGCTCAGAGGAGAGAAGTGATCTCTTCAAGGTCCCTATCTATTAAAGGTTCAAGAAAGTATTTGAGCCTGCCATTCAGTTGACTTTCCATGATGCCTAACTGGAGAAGCTTTGCCATAATGAGTACTAGACCTTGGAATTCCCTAATGTTCAAAAGGAAATAGCATAGAATAAATCGAGGGCTTGACTGAATGGCAAGAAGACCAGCAATTGTAGCACACCTCTAATACTTATTGTTTAACACCAAAAAAGCCACTTTCATTTGCTGGACCTCTCCTGCCTCATCTATAAAATGATGAAATTATCTTAGATGGACTCTGAGGCACTTTCCATTTCTAAATTTCTAATCTCACAGTCTGCCATGTAGAAATAATAATAGCAGGCTTTAGTTAATAAGATTGTGTGGAAGATCAAAGGGTTAGTTAATTAATCAATGTACAGGCTAATAATAATAACTAGCATTTCTATAGTGTTAAAGATTGCACCTTATAAATATTATCTCATATCTCATAACAACCCTGGGACATATGTCTCATGATAATTCCTATTTTAGAGTTGAGGAAACCAAATCTTAAATGGCTTGCCCAAAGCGTGCCTGTTTTCCTAACTTCCCTATTAATATGGATGGTAGCACAATCTTTCCAATCATCCAGGCTGGTAAACTCAGAATCATCCTCAACTGCTCTACTTGTTCATCTCATTTATCTGATTAGTTAACAGTTCTTATAATTTTGCTCCTTTTTTAAAATTCTTACCTTCCGTCTTGGAATCAATACTGTGTGTTGGTTCCAAGGCTGAAGAGTGGTAAGGGCTAGGCAATGGAGGTTAAGTGACTTGCCCAAGATAACCAGCAAATACTCGATGCCAGATAAAAACTTAGTTTGGGTTCCAGGACAAGCATTTTATCCACTGCATATCCTGGTTGCCTCATAGTGGGAAAGTAATATATTTAAATTCTAGATAGATCAAAAAAAGTGTGGGAAGGGGTTCAAATGCCAAACAGTCTACATTTTATCCTAGGAAAAATAGGGAGCCATTGGAGTTTATTGAGCACAATGGAGACAAGATTAGTTCAGTTTTTTTTTAAAGGAAAATTGCTTTGTTGGCTGAGTGTATAGATGAGAGTGAGGAGAGATTTGAGGCAGGGAGGATCAATTAAAAGGCATTTAAAATATTCCAGGTGAGAGATGATGTGTGTAAAGTGGACATTTGTGGAAAACATGTGTGAAGAAAAAAATTATGGAGCAACTAGATGACTCAATGGATAGAAAGCCAATTCTGGAGACAGGAGGTCCTCATTTTAAATCTGGTCTTGGACAACTCCTACCTGTGTGGCCTTGGGCAAGTCACTTAACCCTAATTGCCTAATCCTTACTGCTCATCTACCTTGGAAATGATATTTAGTAATATTTATAAAACAGAAGGCATGGATTAAAAAATAAATTAAAAAAACTGATAACTAATTGCATATGTGGGATGAGCAAGAGAGGAGTTGAGGATGACTCTCAACATCTTGGGTGACTGGAAGAAATGTGTACTCTTGCCATTCACAGGGAAGTTAGAAAGGCAGGTATGCTTTCCCAAAATTAAAGTTCTTTGTATATGTCACTACTATCATTATAGTAAGTTCTATAACTTCTAACCTTGGCAACTTTTATCATGCTAAAGCCCTGGAATGAAAGTTCTTCTTTCTGTGGTCCCTGAAGCATTTCTCCTAAGTGATGGTGACTTTTGGGAGAAAGGACTAGAGGCTTGAAAACTTAAATATCAACACACATCTCTCAAGGATCAACTGTAGAGGAGAAATTTAAAATGACTGATAAAACAAAGGTTCAAACTTCTAAGAATATCAATTTATTAATAATACATGTCAGTTGCCCAACAAATCAGGACCAATACCCTTCCCCTTCTTTGGCACTGAATCCTGAATATAGAAGGAGCCATATTTTTATACATTAAAAAATAATCAAATATGACCAATTAAGTAGAAATAATTAACCAGGATACAAAAATAGGTAATATGATTTCTAATTGGAAGAAAGATTGAGGATATTCCAAGTTGGGAAGGAAAAATGAACAGATGCAATTCCCTTAAATCAGAAAAAAAAATGGTATTCCACTCACCCCCAAGTGTCTAAACAATCAAAGGAACACAAACAATTCCTGATCAGTAGACAGCCAGATTTCAGATAAGACAATGGATTGATTGAGATGTATGATTGTGAGAAAATTCATTTTATCAATCTTCAGATCTGACTGTGTGTCAGCATAACCTAGACCTTAGTTAAGGGTGTCTAACAAGCAAGTACAGATGGTTCAATTTCCCAACCACAGAGGTCTAAGTTCAAACAATGTAATAAAATTTTCTCACCATTCCCATCACTGAATAAAGCTTTTTCACAAGACAAAAAAAAATGGACTAGGCCCATAATTGAAAAGAAAGAGAACTGAGTTAGCTCCTGAATTGAGTCACAAGATAGAGTCAGGGTGGCTCATTCAATTCCTAATTCCACTGGCTTTTCTAATTCCCTCAACCCCCTCACTACAAGAGGCAGAACATTCTATTATGGGTTTTTTGTTTGTTTTTGAAGAAACTGAATTTGGAATCAGATCATCTGGGTTTTAGTCCTGACTCTCTTCCTAACTCACTATATGACCCTTGACAGATCACTTCATCTAAGGATCTCAATTTGCTAATCTATAAAATGGAGTCAGATTTCCTCATCTCAAAGATTCCTTGAATTGAATGGTGAGATTCTTTGTGTATACTTCATCCATCACTTCAGGGACTGGCAATTTGAACAAAATTCACAATTTCTCTTATTGCATGGTCTTTAAGAGTAGCTGTAACTGCCAACTTCATCAATTTCTAGCCAATGTGGTCATGAGTCTCTCTGCATCTAGCAAGACAATTCTAAGATAATATATTTGGATCTTGTGGGGAACCTGAGAGGGAATACAGTATAGTAGAGAGAGTGCTATATTTGGAGTCAGGTGACTTGGGTTCAAATCCTACTTCAATCATTTACCACACTGAATTAAATGAGCTGTTACAGTTCTGTCCAGCTTCAAATGATAATCCTTTATACTTGAAAGAAGTTATTAGAGCTTGTGATATTTAGTCAATTAATTTGAGAATCCAGGGCTACTTTCATGCCACTGTGAGAAATTAGACTAGGATTCTCATGGTAGTCTGTGAAGACCCTAGACTAAATAAATCATGTTTTTGACAATTATTTTTGTTTTCAGTGGAAACAATGAAATTCACTAGCCATCTCTCAAAATAAACTCAACTCCCACTTTGAGGGTTTGTTTCAGTGGGAGTCAGGGCTATGGGCCACTTCAGTCCATCAAAGTTTGTTCTAGCTCCTCCAGGGCCAACAAGTTCCTTTCTTGGACCTCACTGGGATTCTGAAGCATTAGGATCTTGGCCAGGACCAGTTTGATGTATAAATTGGCAAATGTGCTTACAGGAACAGCTTTGATCTCTTCATCTTCTGGCTTTTATGGGTTGAAGAAAGTCTTTTACCACCATTTTTTCAGTACAGGTTTTTTCCCCCTAATTTAATTATAGACTAGAGGTACTGTGTGTTCCATGAGCAATCATCTTACTGACATGTTATTCTGAAATTTGACTTCATTCATTGTGACACATGCTGGTTATAAAATACGCTCCTAGATGGAGTTATAATGAAGTGAGGCCAGGGAGAGATTAAATGGAAATCTGAACTAATGCCAATGAAGAGACCCTACCTCTACTTTATTATTATGATTATATTTAATAAACAATCATTCATGCCTCAGAGAAAAAGGCAACAAACAAAAGCCTTGCAGGGGAGGCATAAAAAAGAATTTTTAGGCATGAATAAAAACATGTTTGTTCAATTCCACAGGCAGTTTTTTTAAATTATTATTCAAAATGCATAGAAGAGAATAAAGTGAGTACAACAGAGAGCTTTTAATAGGGAATGGCATAAAAAGGGAGTTGAAGAAGACAGACCAGTGTCAGAGGGTCTCTGAGCTTTCCTAAACGACGTGTAAGGCACTTTCACCAAAGTGTGTCTATGTCCCCTAGCATGTTGAGGAGATTGTCTTAGGTACTTGAAAGGAATGCCCACAGGTGAAGCTTCCATTAGATCCTGCCAGGCTGGAAAAACTCATAGATGGATTATGCATCTGTTCCCTACAGAAGGTAGGTGGTATAGTTTATAAAGTATTGTATTCAGAGTGAGGAATATCTGAGTTCCAATACTACTTCAGATGATTAGTAGCTATGTGACCCCAAGCAAATTACTTACCCTTTTTCAGTCTCAGTTTCCTTATCTATAAAAGGGGGAATCTAATAGCAACTTCCTTACAGGGTGGTTGTGAGATACTCTATGTAAAGTGCTTTGCAAACCTTAAAGTCATAGCTAAATGCCCTCTCTTGTTCTTATAATGATATAAGGATAAATGCAAGAAGACATCTCCAGGTTATCTACCAATTAATACACTTGGGAACCACCACACACCATGAAACATAGAAGGGTGGAAGTCTGTACCAATAAAAGAAATATCCAGCCATCCAAAAATTGATCTCTCCAAGCATCAAAGGGATCTTTAAATACATATCAAACAAGTATTCAGAGTGTTCCATACCCATAAGCTCCTACTTCTGCAAAGAAGTAAGGAAGTCAACTCCTCATGTCTCTTCTTGATGGCCAAACTTGGTTATTATTGCTCATAACATTCAGTTGTTGGGATATTTTTGGTGGTAGTGTGCTTTCCATTTACATTGTTGTAGTCACTGAGTATATTTTCCCCTGGCTCTGTTTACTTGATTTTTGCATCAATTCACATGAGTTTCTCCATTCTTCTCTGTATTCATTATATTCATTGTTTCTTATGGTTCAGTGACATTCCATTACACTCATTTACCATATTTTGGTTTCCATTCCTTATGCATAGGCATTCACTTTGTTTCCAGCTCTTTAGCACAACAAAAAATACTGCTATAAATATTTTGGTATATATAAGCCTTTCTTTTTTATCATTATTCTCCTTTAGATATATATACCTAGCAATCAATCTTTGAGATAAAAGGTATAGGAATTGTTGCCACTTTCTTAGCATGATTCAAAAATGGTTTTGCAGAATCAATTCCTTCATTTCATTTTACTTTTTTCCTCTTATTTCCAGAGGTCCCTGGTAGTTCAGAGAATATACCAGTGAGGATGGAATCAGGAAGATCTGAGTTCGAATTTGGCCTCAGATACTTACTAGCTTTGTCATCACAAGCAAGTCATTTAATTTGTTTCCCTAAATTTCTTCAACTGTAAAATGGGGTTAATAATACTTGCTTTACAGGGTTGAATTGAGGAACAAATTAAATAATGTTTATAAAGAGCTCTTAGCACACTGTGTGGCATATAACAGACATTATATAAATGTTTGTTCTCTTCCTCTATTGAATAAATTATATTGGTTTTTTAAATATTTCTTTTACACTGTCTACATTTCCTACATGCTCTTCAGTTTCTGAAGTGGTGGGAGAAGAAGAGTTAGAGAATCCCTGGTAGCGCAGAGGTAGACATAAGCCTTTTTTTTCCTCTTCCTAAAAAACAGAGGAACAAAAAACAATCCATCTGTCTGATTGTCCATATGTCTATCCACCTGTTTGTGCATATGTATATCTATATTTGCTAGGAGTTGGAAAGTACATGCATCCTGGCTGCAAAGGAAGAAATACTAGATGTAGGAGAGAAAAGCCCACTTCTAGCCTACTTTCAGAAATACTTCATGTTATATGTCTTTAGAGTTACTGTAAAGAATTATATTCTCAATTTATAGAATTCATTTCTAAGGAATGCAAGGTTTTTTTTTTTATAAAAACTTGAGCAGAAATTTCCTTAAAAGTTAATATGCTTGAATTTCTCTCTCTCACTTTCTGTCTTTCCCTCTCTTTCTCCTTTTCTTTCTCTCTTCTCTCTCTCTTTTTATCTCTTCCACTTTTCTCTCTCTCTTTTCCCTTCCTCTTTCTCACCCCCACACACATACATATAGACACATACATACAACACAATAATTTCTTTAATCAGAGAGGTTCAGTCAAATGAGAATACTGTGGTCCATTGCCCAAAAAAGCCCTAAGTTATAGAGAGAACTGAGCTTTGTCAGGTTTAATATACCCCAATTATTTTAACAGCTCTAGGAGGGAAAGGTAGGCAGTGTTTATAATAGGGTTGCCATCTTTCATGGCTGAAAGAAAGGTAAAGACCAAGCCAAAGAGATAGAGAAGTACAGAAAGAGAGGACAAATAGATGTGTCATAAAGTCAAAAGATACAATTAAATACCATTTTTTCAATTTAAAAAATGAAGCCAGAGGAGGCAGAGTGAAGATGGCAGCCTAGAAGGAGGAGAAGTTCAGACCTCTGAATACCCTTCCTTACCAATCACAAACTGAATGCTCCTATGGGACTTAAAATCAAACTTAACAACAAGATAGAGCCAAGGAACCCTCCTGCTAGACTCAATTCAAAAGATATGAACCCCCCCCCAAAACCAGAATCTGAGAACACTCCGGTTTAAGGGGAAGGCAGAAGGAAGGTCCCAGGACCCCTCCCCCTGCACACCTATAACTCTGAGCCTCCAGTGGCAGTGGGAAACTCTGGGCAGGCAAAGGTGCTGGTCTGGAGGGTGTATCTTGTGGGCAGGGCTGTGCCAAGATCAGATCGTCGAATACAGACAGCAGGGAAGAAGCTGGAGAAGAAGCATAGAGCTGGCAGTCTGGCCAGAGCTATGGAGATCCTCCATATTACTCTAGCCTTGCAAGAGGCTTTAGCCTCAGAGCACACCCAGCCCAACCCAGCTGAACCTAATCCCCATCAAAAGTCTTCAGAACTCAGGGAAGCCCAGGCTCTAATACCCCTCCTTCATTGACTGCTGAACTTTAATCCAACCAAAAGCCTCCAGAGGACAGGGAAACACAAACCTCAACAACCCCCCCCAGACTGCAATGAGATCTTCTGTCAAAGCTCCAAGAGGGGAGACTGACAGAAGCACCCAAAACCAAAAAAATGAGAGGAGCAAGAGCACAGACAAATATGGGGAGCAAAAAAGAGTTGAATATGAGTAAACAACAGAAAAAGAAGAACAAAATTACAATACACAGCTTCTATACAGCAAATGGAACAAAGGGGTAGGGATCAGCAAAAGATAAATCAGAAATCTCAGCAAATTGGATACAGGCTTTGGAAGAACTCAAAATGCAATTCAAAACACAATTAAGAGAGATTGAAGACAATTGGAAAAAGAACTTATAAACTAGCATAAGTCATCTGGAAACAGAGGCACTTGAACTAAAATGAGAAAATAGTGTCTTGAAAGCCAAAACCAACCAGCTGGAAAATGAGACAAAGGAGATGAAAGATGAGGAAAAGCAGATGAAAGATGACCTCCATAGAAAATCAGATCAGAAAGAGAAGGATGACCAAAAAGCCAGGGAAGAAATCCAGACTTTAAGAATCAGAATACAACTAGAATTAAGTGACCTCAAAAGACAGCAGGACACTATAAAACGAAATGAAAAGAATGAAAAAATTGAGGAAAATATGAAGCATCTCAATCACAAAACAGAGGATTTAGAAAATCATTGGAGGAGAAACAATTTAAGAATCATTGGTCTACCAGAAGACCATAACAAAAGAAAAAGATGGACACAATACTACAGGCAATTATTCAAGAAAACTGCCCTGATATTCTAGAACAAGAGGGAAAAGTGGAGATTGAAAGAATCCACAGATCACCTCCTGTACTTAATCCCCAACTAACAACACCCAGAAATGTTATAGCCAAATTCAAAGGATAATACAAGTTGCAAAGAAGAAGTCATTCAGATACCATGGAGCCACAGTGAGGATAACACAGGATCTGGCTGCTTCCACACTGGAGTACCAAAAGGCAAGGAATATGATATTCTGGAAAACAAGGGAACTAGGTGTACAACCAAGAATCAACTACCCAGCCAAACTGACTTTATTCTTACAGGGGAAAGTATGGTCATTCAACAAAATAGGAGAATTCCAAAAATTTATAAAGACCAGACCTGAACAGAAAATTCGATGCCCAAGCACAGAACTCAAGAGAATAATCAAAAGGTAATTTTAAAAAAGGGAAAAAAGAACAACAAAACAAATAAAAGCCCTTGAGTTCATATATTAACAAATTAAGGAGGGCAGAGGTCAATGAATTGGGCATGCAAATTATAAAACTGGAAAGCAAACAAGTTAAAAATCCTCAGATGAAGACTAAATTTGGGATCCAAAAAATCAAAGGAGAAATTAATAAATTTGAAAGTCAAAGAACTATTGATTTAATAAATAAGACTAGAAGCTGGTACTTTGAAAAAACAAATAAAATAGACAAAGTATTAGTCAGTCTAATTAAAAAAAGGAAAGAAGAAAACCAAATTGAAAATAACCAAGATGAAAAGGGAGACCTCACCTCTAATGAAGAGGAAATTACGGCATTCATTAAAAACAATTATGCCCAATTATATGGCAACAAATATGGCAATCTAGATGATATGGATGAATACTTACAAAAATATAAATTGCCTATACAAAAAGAGCAAGAAATAGATTACCTAAACAACCCCATATGAGAAAAAAGAAATTGAACAAGCCTTCAAAGAACTCCATAAGAAAAAATCCCTAGGTATAAATGAATTCCCAAATGAATTCTATCAAACATTCAAAGAAAAACTAATTCCAATATTATATAAACTACATGACAGAATAAGCCAAGAAGAAGTTCTATCTAATTCATTTTGTGACAGAAACATGGTACTGATCCCAAAGCCAGTCAGGTCATAAACAGAGAAAGAAAACTATAGACCAACCTCATTGATGAATATAGATGTAGAAATCTTAAGTAGGATTCTAGGAAAAAGACTCCAGCAAGTCATCACAAGGGTTATTCACTATGACCAGGTAGGATTCATACCAGGAATGCAAGGATGGTTCAATATTAGGAAAACCATTCATACAATTGACCATATTAACAAGAAAACTGACAAAAATCGCATATACATGATTATCTCAATAGATGCAGAAAAAGCCTTTGGTAAAACACAAAACCCATTACTATTGAGAACACTAGAAAGTATAGGAATAAAAGGGCCTTTCCTAAAAATAATAAACAGTATCTATCTAAAACCAGCAAACATCATCTGCAATGGAGATAAACTAGAAGCCTTCACAATAAGATCAGGAGTGAAAAAAGGATGTCCATTATCACCTCTATTATTTAACATTGTACTAGAAACACTAGCAGTAGCAATTACAGAAGAAAAAGAAATTGAAGTTATTAAAATTGGCAATGAGGAGACCAAGCTATCACTCTTTGCAGATGATATTATGGTCCACTTAAAGAATCCTAGAGAATCAACCAAAAAGTTAGTCAAAACAATCAACAATTTTAGCAAAGTTGCAAGATCCAAAATAAACCCACATAAGTCATCAGCATTTCTATATATCTCCAATGCATTTCATTTCTATATATCTCTAATGCATTTCAGCAGCAAGAATTAGAAAAATTCCATTTAAAATCACCCTAGAAAATATAAAATACTTAGGAATCTATCTTTCAAGACAAACACAGAAACTATATGAACACAACTACAAAACACTCTCCACACAATTAAAACTAGATCTAAACAATTGGAAAAACATTGATTGCTCATGGGTGGGACGAGCTAACATAATAAAAATGACAATCCTTTTTTTCCCCCCTTTTAAACATTATTTGTTCATTTTCAAACATTATTCATTAGAAATAAAGATAATTTTCTTTCCCCCCATTCCCCCCTTCCACCACCACTCCAAATGGCTATGCATGCTTCCTCTGGGCATCACATGTGTCCTCAGTCCAAATTCTTTTCCATGTTGTTGGTATTTTCATTAAGGTATTCATTTAGAGTCTTTCCTCAATCATATCCCCTTCACTCCTATAGTCAAGCTGTTGCCTTTCCTCAATGGAACAACACATTTGTCCTCTGCGTGAGGGAGGTGTTTTTTTCTCCTTGATCCCTGTGGATGGCTTAGGGACATTGCATTGCCACTAATGGGAAAGTCCATTACGTTCGATTGTAACATAGTGTTTCAGTCTCTGTGTACAATGTTCTCCTGGCTCTGCTCCTTTCACTCTGCATCACTTCCTGGAGGTTGTTCCAGTCTCCATGGAATTCCTCCACTTTATTATTCCATTTAGCACAATAATATTCCATCACCAACATATATCATAATTTGTTCAGCCATTCCCCAATTGAAGGGCATCCCCTCATTTTCAAATGTTTGGTCACCACAAAGAGTGCAGCTATGAATATTCTTGTACAAGTCTTTTTCCTTATTATCTCTTTGGGGGACAAACCCAGCAGTGCTATGGCTGGATCAAAGGGCAGACAGTCTATTAGAGCCCTTTGGGTATAGTTCCAAATTGCCCTCCAGAATGGTTGGATCAATTCACAACTCTACCAGAAATGAATTAATGTCCCAACTTTGCCACATCCCCTCCAGCATTCATTACTTTCCTTTGGTGTCATGTAAAACAATCTGCTAGGTGTGAGGTGATACCTCAGAGTTGTTTTGATTTGCATCTCTCAGATTATCAGAGATTTAGAACACTTTTTCATGTGCTTATTAATAGTTTTGATTTCTTTGGCTGAAAACTTCCTGTTCATGTCCCTTGCCCATTTATTAATTGGAGAATGGATTTATTTTTTGTACAATTGATTTATCTCTTTATAAATTTGAGTAATTAGACTTTTGTCAGAGGTTTTTGTTATGAAGATTGTTTCCCAATTTGTTGATTCCCTTCTAATTTTGGTTACATTGGTTTTTTTTTGTTCAAAACCTTTTTAATTTGATGTAATCAAAATTGTTTATTTTACATTTTGTGACTCTTTCTATGTCTTTCTTGGTTTTAAAGTCTTTCCCTTCCCATAGGTCTGACATGTATACTATTCTATTTTGACCTAGTTTACTTATAGTTTCCTTCTTTATGTTCAAGTCATTCACCCATTCTGAGTTTATCTTGGTGTAGGGTATGAGGTGTAGATCCAAACCTAATCTCTCCCACACTGTGTAAATAATAGACTCGAATACAGGACTACAATCCCCACAAGCCTTTGCTCCACTTCCCCAAAATGCTTTGTAATCTCAGAGGAATTCTGAGGTGGGCCGAGATCGAGGAAAGATTTAAGCTGGTGGCAAAGGTCTTGTCGGGTCTCTTGGACTTCCGTTTTTTCTCCCCTAAATTTAACTGTTACAGTTTTGGCGACCACGAAGGGATGAGAACTCAAATTTTTTAGCTTAGATAATGATTTTTTTAAAGCCACGGTTCTCAGAGATGTTCTTTAGAAAACCATCTTGATCAGCTCATGCCTGGGGCCCGCTCCGGCTCCTGCTTCTGCTCCTGGCCTCTCACCTGGTGCCCGAGCTGCACTCTGGCTCCTGGCCCGACCAACCCCAGAGGTCTGTCTCTCACCCATCTGGCCTCCAACCAAGACGGCTCATCACCCCAGCCCCATACCAACAAGCACAACCCAGACGGCTCATCACCCAGATCCTTGGAGCAAATAGCTCAGGACTCATTGCGACCAGCTGGTAACAGTATTGGTCATGTGGGCGGAGGGGAGAGACAAGAGGGAAAGCTAAGCCTCTGAGCAAACAGGGGTGTATTGGCTCCACATGGGTGGCCTGGGCTCCACGTGGACTGGGGCAGGAGGAGGGATCATATCAGGGGAGAGGGGAAAGAGAGACTAGAGGAGAAGAAACAGATTTTTTCAAACAGAAACCAAAAAAGCAATGGGTTTAAAACAATACCTTTTGACTGTTCTGGTAATTTCATTGATTTCACTTGTGTGCCAGAAGAAACACTCAGCCCAAAGATTCAACTTTGAATTTGCAAATGGGTGGCTCAGGGAACTGAGAGCATGGTCCTGGGTTAAAATTTGGCCTCAGATTCTCCCCAGCTGTGGGGCTCCGAACAGATCGATAGCCTTTACTACTCTACCTTCAGACAATAGACATTTAAATGGATAATTAAAAACAAACAAACAAACAAAAAAAAACCCACCCAAGGAACTTTGAAGAGACTAAAGGCTATATTTTGAGGCATTTCAGACTCCAGTGGTTTATAAAAAAATCTCTGTATTCTATTGCATTTTTTGTTATGGTTTAACTTTGTGATTTTAAGTTCATGTATTACTGGGTTTAATATTATTCCACTTGAACTGAAGGTTGATTGAATTTATTTTGAATGTACTGAGTTTTGAAATTCTGTTGTTTTTCCCCTATAACTATTGAACAAATATTATTGTGAATAAGCCCATATATGAAAAAACAGCTTTTTTCTATTTTGCTGAGGATAGATGGACTTCAGAACTAGTTATAATTGTATTAACAACCTTGGAAAATTTAATGTGCTAAATATCTGATTTGAGTTTAAGGGTTTTTTAAACATGATTTTTGGAATTTTTTTTTTTACAATCTGGTTATTTTTGCCAATTGTAGCTGAAGTGAAATTTATTTTATAACCCCCAATCTTCCCGCATTTCTAAATATGTGAAGGGAAGTTGGGCAGTTAATCTCAGGGCATTTGTATCCCTAAAAGCCTCCAAAAAAGGAGAACCCCTTTATTTAAGCTCTTCAGCTCACTATTTAACTTCCATCAGAATGATATATAGATTTCTTGATTATGTTCTTAACCCAAGATGAGTTTTACCTTGTTTAAATATATATATATATATATATATATATATATTTATTACCTTGGTAATAAGCATATATATATATATATATATGCTTATTACCAAGGTTGAAAGATTGTTATGTTTGTAAAAATTATGACAAATGTCCATCAATTCATAGGTTTTTTAAAAATGTCATACAGCAACTTATGTGAAATATGAAAGTGTGTTTGTTTGCTATTGTAATTAATTGGGCTATTGAGAATTTTGGGATTTTGGTAACTACATATTTGTACTACTGTATTTTTAAAGATGAAAAAATTGTTAACCTTGTTCAATTCATTTGCCTTCTACTCACAGTGATCATGGCCAGATATCAAGAGGAAATGGATCTCATTTTTGGTAAGAAAGTCTTGCATTTTATATTTTCTTAGCTGACACAGAGTGTCAATGATTATAAGCTATATTTTTGAATTTTCTTAAAAGCTCTTTTATTATTATATTTTTCTTGCATGTGAAATATACTTTTTTGAGGTTTTATTTTTTTTCTCTCCTTTTTATATTTGAAGCACATGTCACCAGCATTAAGATTTTCTTTAACCTTTTGATTTTTCAGTACTACAAGTGTAAGATACATTTGTCAGAGCATGCCCAAAAAGCTTGTGACTATAAAAATGATGCCACTAATTATTTAAAAAGTTATGGGACTTTGCTTAATGATTCTGTCTGATTCCAGGACAAGATATACACACAAGAGCCATTGCACAGTTCCAAAGAAAAGCAAATCCAGGATGGATTGATGCACTCCCAGGCCAATACAAAGGTCTTGAACCTAGTGTGAAGACTCGAGGTTACTATGTTTAACATGTGTTAAGACATAGGCTTTCCTTGTGTCCACACTCACTCTGATGATACTCACAGACGAAACCTTGGCTCCTATAATCTGGTCCCCTTTTCTGCCTCTCATAGTGTGGTACCTTTCTGTAGACCTGGCTATTGACTGGGTAAATGCATCATTACTTAGATCATTTTGATTGGGCCCTGATTGAAGGACCTGTTATAGATTTATTTTTCTTCTACTTGGAATTTTTATACATAAGATTTTGATAGTCTATATTTTCATCCAGAAATTTTTTCTTTTCTTTTGGATTTTTCTGATTTTTTTTAATATCTCTTACCAATTGATTCATATACCTCATACCTCAGCCATGCATCCCTAACTGATTCTGTATCTTTCAATCACCCACAACACGGGGAAATGTAAAAATATTATTATTGTAAATTGCAAAGTTTAAATTCCTTTTGAGAAGAATTTTAGGTAAAGAAGATGCTACGTCTCTGAATCCAGAAACTGAACTGTTGGAGAAGCCACCATGAAGAAGCCTTCCAGACCACAAGCTGGACAAGATCAAAATAAACTTTGGGTGTAGTTGATTGAACATTTATTTGTATGTATACTTTCATGTGAAAGGGGACTGCCCCCTAATGGGCTTTTTGTCAATGTGTTCAGCAATTATTGTTTTTATTCTTTTTTATTCTTTTTTTCTCTTATCCTCACATTATTGTAATCTTTTCAGTTGATTATGTTTTTATGATCCTTTTGAGGAAAAATTAATTTTTCCAAAAATGATCACACAGAGAATGTAAATTATAGACTCAAATACAGGACTACAATCCCCACAAGCCTTTGCTCCACTTCCCCAAAATGCTTTGTAATCTCACGGGAATTCTGAGGTGGGCCGAGATCGAGGAAAGATTTAAGCTGGTGGCAAAGGTCTTGTCGGGTCTCTTGGACTTCCGTTTTGTCTCCCCTAAATTTTAACTGTTACAACTGTCTCACAGTTTTCCCAGCAGTTTTTGTAAAATAGTGAATTTTTGTCCCAAAAGCTGGGGTCTTTGAGGTGTCATAGAATGTCTGGCTGAGGTCACATACCCCAAATCTATTCCACTGATCCTCCTTTCTTTCTCTTAGCCAGTACCAAATTGTTTTGATGATCACTGCTTTATAATATAGTTTGAGATCTGGGACTGCAAGGCCACCTTCCTTTGTATCTTTTTTTTATTATTATTTCCCTGGATATCCTTGATCCTTTGTTCTTCCAAATAAACTTTGTTATGGTTTTTTTCTAATTCAGTAAAAAAAAACAATTTGGAAGTTCAATTGGTATGGCAATAAAAGATAGATAGGTTTGGATAAGATGGTCATTTTTATTATATTGGCTCATCCTACCCATGAGCACTTAATGTTTTTCCAATTGCTCAAGTCTAGATTTAGTTGTGTGGAGAGTGTTTTGTAGTTGGGTTCATATAGTTCATGTGTTTGTCTCGGCAGATATATTCCTAAGTATTTTATTTTTTCTGAGGTGATTTTGAATGGTATTTCTCTTTCTAATTCTTACTGCTGAGCTGTGTTGGAAATATATAGAAATGCTGATGACCTATGCGGTTTTATTTTATATCCTGCAACTTTGCTAAAGTTGTTGATTATTTCGACTAGCTTTTTGGTTGATTCTCTAGGATTCTTTAAGTAGACCATCATATCTGCAAAGAGTGATAGCTTGGTCTCCCCATTGCCAATTTTAATACCTTCAATTTATTTTTCTTCTATAAATGCTACTGCTAGTGTTTCTAGTACAATGTTAAATAATAGAGGTGATAATGGGCATCCTTGTTTCACTCCTGATCTTATTGGGAATGCATCTACTTTATCCCCATTGCAGATGATGCTGGCTGATGGTTTTAGATAGATATTCTTTATTATTTTTAGTAAAGACCTGTCTATTCCTATGCTTTTTAGTGTTTTTAATAGGAATGGGTGTTGTATTTTATCAAAGGCTTTTTCTACATCTATTGAGATAATCATGTGATTTTTGTCAGTTTTCTTGTTAATATGGTCAATTATGTGGATAGTTTTCCTAATATTGAACCAGCCCTGCATTCCTGGTATAAATCCTACTTAGTCATAGTGAATGACCCTCCTGATCATTTGCTGAAGTCTTTTTTCTAGTATCCTATTTAAGATTTTTGCATCTATGTTCGTTAGGGAGATTGGTCTATAGTTTTCTTTCTCCGTTTTTAACCTGCCTGGCTTGGGGATCAGTACCATGTTTGGGTAATAAAAGGAATTTGGTAGAACTCCCTCTTTGCTTATTATGTCAAATAGTTTGTATAGAATTGGGATTAGCTGTTCTTTGACTGTTTGATAGAATTCACTTTTGAATCCATCAGGCCCTAGGGATTTTTTCTTAGGGAGTTCTTTGGTGGCCTGTTGGATTTCTTTTTCTGATATTGGGATAATTTAGGAATTCTATTTCTTCTTCTGTTAGTCTAGACAATTTGTATTTTTGTAAGTATTCGTCCATATCACCTAGATTGACATATTTATTCCCATACAATTGGGCAAAGAAATTTTTAATGATTGCCTTAATTTCCTCTTCATTGGAGGTAAGGCCCCTTTTCATCTATGATACTGTTAATTTGCTTTTCTTCTCTCCTTTTTTTTTAAATTAGATTGACCAGTACTTTGTCTATATTGTTTGTTTTTTCAAAGTACCAGCTTCTTGTCTTATTTATTAGTTCAATAGTTCTATCTTTTCAATTTTCTTAATTTCTCCCTTAATTTTAAGGTTTCTAATTTGGTTTTCTTCTAGGGGGTTTTAATTTGTTCACTTTCAAGTTTTTTGATTTGCGTGTCCAATTCATTGATCTCTTCCCTCCCTAATTTGTTAATATATGCACTCAGGGATATGAATTTTCCTCTGAGTACTGCTTTGGCTGCATCTCATAAGGTTGGAAAGGATGTCTCACCAGTGTCATTTTCTTCAATGAAATTATTAAATATATCTATGATTTGTTCTCTATCTAACCAATTTTGGAGCATCATATTATTTAATTTCCAATTAATTTTTGATTTTGCTTTCCATGTACCCTTACTGATCATTATTTTTATTGCCTTACGATCTGAAAAGGTTGCATTAATTAATTCTGCTCTTCTGCATTTGTATGCCATGTCTTTATGACCTAGTTTATGGTCAATATTTGTGAATGTGCCATGTGCTGCTGAAAAGAAGGTGTATTCCTTTTTATCCCTATTTATTTTTCTCTGTATATCTATTAACTCTAATTTTTCTCAGATTTCATTCACCTCTTTTACCTCTTTTTTATTTATTTTCTGATTTGATTTATCTAAATTTGATAGTGACTGGTTCAGCTTTTCCACTAGTATAGTTTTATTATCTATTTCCTCCTTCAATTCTAGTAGTTTCTCCATTAGAAATTTGGGTGCTATACCATTTGGTGCATACATGTTGACTAGTCAAATTTCCTCGTTGTCTATACTCCCTTTTATCAGGATGTATTTATCTTCCCTGTCCCTTTTAATCAGGTCTAATTTTGCTTTGGCTTTGTCAGATATCATGATTACTACTCCAGTCTTCTTTCTGTCAGTTGAGGCCCAATAGGTCTTACTCCAACTTTTAATTCTGACCTCATGGGTATCTACCCACCTCATGTGTGTTTCTTGAAGACAACATATGGTAGAGATTTGGATTCTAACCCATTCAGCTATTTGTCTACGTTTTATGGGTGAGTTCATCCCATTCATGTTCAATGTTATGATTGTCATTTGTGAATTCCCCAGCATTTTGATATCTTCCCCTAATTCTGACCTTTCTTCTTTTACTATAACCTTTTAAACCAGTGATTTACTTTAAATTAGTCCTCCTAGTCCCCTCCCTTGTTATGCTTCCCTTTCTGGCCACTTTTCGTACTCTCTCCCCTTAGCCCCCCCCCCCCCACTAAGTTTCCCCTCTCCCTTACCCTGTTGGATAAGATAGAATTCAAGATCCCAATGGATCTAGATGCACTTCCCTCTCAGAGTTGATTTCACTGAGAGTAAGGTTTAAGTAATGCCAGTTAGCACTCTTTTCCTCTCATAAGAGAATTCTTCCCTTCCCCTTCCTGTGTGTATCTTTGTGTGACATAGATTATTCTATTTAATTTATTTCTATTTCTTCCAGTATATATTAGTACCCTCATTGATCCCCCCCTTATCTTTCTTTTTGTTTTTTCCCCTCTAAATCATGTTAATGCCATGCTCTTTCCCTATGAATGATTCTTCTGTTTACTCTATTATTGCATAAAATTTTTGAAAGTTACACATAACATTTCCCCCATATGTTAGTATGTATAATTTGATCTAATTGTAGCCTTATAGAAGAGAGTTTGAATAAAAAAAACACTTTTCTCCTTTTCCCTTTCTTTCATATTTACCTTTTTATGTTTCTCTTGCTCTTTGTGTTTGGATGTCAAACTTTCCACTGAGTTCTGGTCTTTTCTTTGCAAATGCTTGGAAATCTTCTATTTTCTTGAATGCCCATACTTTCCCCTGGAAGTATATAGTCAGTTTTGATGGGTAGCTGATTCTTGGTTGAAGACCCCATTCTCTTACCTTTCTGAATATTGTGTTCCAGGCTTTGCGGTCTCTCAGATGTTCGCTGCTAGGTCTTGTGTAATCCTTATTCGTGCTCCTCTGTATCTGAAGTTCCTCTTTTTAGCTTCTTGTAAGATTTTTTCCTTAGCTTGGATGCTCTTGAATTTGGCGATTACATTTCTGGGGGTTGTTTTGGGGGGACTTATTATAGAGGGTGTTCTATGAACCCTTTCTATTTCTATTTTGCCCCCTTGTTTGAGAATGTTAGGGCAATTCTCTTCGGTGACTTCTTGCAGTATGGTGTCAAGATTTTTGTTAATCTCTGGTTTTTCAGGTAGAGCAATGGTTCTCAAACTATCTCTCCTTCCTCAGTTTTCCTGGTCTGTCACCTTGTCAGTGAGATATCTTATGTTTTCTTCTAATTCATTAATTTTTTGACTTTGTTTTATTAATTCTTGCTGTTTTGCAAGATCATTGGTTTCCAGTTGCTCAATTCTGGTCTTTAAGGCCTGGTTTTCTGCTTTGATCTTTTGGCATTCAGCTGTAATTTTTTGGTTCTCTAATATAATTTGTTGGTTTTCTTTTTGAACCATTTCCCACTTCTCTTTCCAGCAGGCTTCCATCTTTCTGATGATAAGCTCCATTTGAGACTCTTCCAGGGCTTTTGGACAATTATCATTTTTTTCAGTTTTGCCTTTGTTTCAGTTTCATCCAGTATTTCCTGTGTAACCTGGGTTTTTCCTCCATAAAAATTTTCAAGGATGACAGATTTTTTTTTTTATCTCCTGGTGGGATTTTGAGGCTCCTGTGCATAGTTAGCCATTTTTTCTGGATGTTTTCAGTTCCCTCTTTAGTAAGAAATAAGAGTCTGCTGAGCAGGTTTTTTGTGTATGGAGTTAATGAGCAGGCTCTAGGTTTTCCTCAGTCCTTTGTGGCTTTTCTTGGTACCTTCCTCCAGGGGGCACTCACTGTCTGTGCTCTCTTGCCTGCCTGGTTTTCCGGTTTAGCTACTTTCGGGGGTGGGTCCCCTGCAGACCAAGTCAATTCCCAAGGACACAAAAAAAGCTCCCTGTTCATTCCAGAGGGACTCCTGTCTCACTCCTTGGCTCTTGCGGGTGTGCTGGCTCTGGGCACCTGAGGTCTGCGCTCTTGCACGTCTTGAGTGTTTCTGCCTAGCTTCCTTTGGGGGAAGGGGTCCCCTGCTGTCCTTGTCAGCTCCCAAGGGTGCAAAATGCCCTCTCCTTGCTTCAGAGATGTCCCTTTCTTGTTCATCTCTGTGTGCGCTGGCCCCACCTCTGGCCCTATAGGTAGGGGTGGGGGAGGGTGGATCTGCTCTTTGTGTGGAAGCTCTTTCCCCCTCTTATAGGCTGGTAAAGTCCTGATCCCACACACCTTCACTGAGCCTCCCTCCACAGCTTCTCTGCTCCTCTGATAAAGATACTTAAGATCTTTTGGGGGTGATCCTTATTGGTGTATGTCATTGTATGTGGGGGAGAGTGAGTAAGCCATGTTTAGCTGGCCTCCACGCTTACCTGGAAGTCCTAAAAATGACAATCCTACCAAAATTAATTTACTTATTTATTGCCATACCCATTGGATTCCCAAAAATATTTTTTACTGCATTAGAAAAAACATAACAAAGTTCATTTGGAAGAACAAAAGATCAAGGATATCCAGGGAAATCTTGATAAAAAAATACAAAGGAAAGAGGACTTGCAGTCCCAGATATAAAATTATACTATAAAGCAGTGGTCATCAAAACAATTTGGTACTGGCTAAACAGAAAGGAGGATCAGTAGAATAGACTTAGGATAAATGACCTCAGCAAGACAGTATATGACAAACCCAAAAATCCTAGTTTTGGGGACAAAAACCCACTTTTTGATAAAAACTGCTAGGAAAATTGGAAGACAGGATGGGAGAGATTAGGTTTGGTTCAACATCTCTCACCCTACACCAAGATAAACTCAGAATGGGTAAATGACCTGAATATAAAAAAGGAAACTATAAGCAAATTAGGCAAACACAGAATAGTATACTTGTCAGATCTTTGGGAAAGGAAAGACTTTAAAACCAAGCAAGAGCTAGAAAAAAATCAAAAGTGTAAAATCAATAATTTTGATTATATCAAATTAAAAAGGTTTTATACAAACAAAACTAATCCATCCAAAATTAGAAAGGAAGCAACAAATTGGGAAACAATCTTCATTACAAAAACCTCTGACAAAGGTCTAATTACTCAAATTTATAAAGAGCTAAAGCAATTGTACAAAAAATCAAGCCATATTCCAATTGATAAATGGGCAAGGGACATGAATAGGCAATTTTCAGCCAAAGAAATCAAAACTATTAATAAGCACATGAAAAAGTGTTCTAAATCTCTGATAATCTGAGAGATGCAAATCAAAACAACTCTGAGGTATCACCTCACACCTAGCAGATTGTTTTACATGACACCAAAGGAAAGTAATGAATGTTGGAGGGGATGTGGCAAAATTGGGACATTAATTCATTGCTGGTGGTATTGTGAATTGATCCAACCATTCTGCAGGGCAATTTGGAACTTTTACCAAAGGGCACTAAAAGACTTTCTGCCCTTACTACTGCTTGATTTGTCCCCCAAAGAGATAATAAGGAAAAAGACATGTACAAGAATATTTATAGCTGTGCTCTTTGTGGTGGCAAAAAAAAATTGGAAAATGAGGGGATGCCCTTCATTTGGGGAATGGCTGAACAAATTGTGGTATATGTTGGTGATGGAATATTATTGTGCTCAAAGGAATAATAAAGTGGAGGAATTCCATGGAGACTAGAACAACCACCAGGAATTGATGCAGAGTTAGAGGAGCAGAACCAAGAAAAATTGTTCACAGAGACGGACACACTGTGGTACAATCGAATGTTATGGACTCCTCCATTAGTGGTAATGCAATGACACTCAACAACTTCGAGGAACCTACGAGAAAAATCACTATCCACATCCAGAGGAAGCACAGTGGGAGTAAAAACTCGGAAGAAAAACAACTGCTTGAATACATGGGTTGAAGGGATATGGTTGGGGATGTAGACTCTAAATGAAGATCCTCATGTAAACAACAACATGGAAATAGGTTCTGATCAAGGACACAAATAATACCCAATGAAATCGTGCATTGGCTGCCGGAAGTGTGGGTGGAGGGGAAGGAGGGAAACAATGTGTTTATTGTAACCATGGAATAATGTTCTAAATTGACTAAATAAACTTTTTCAAATGGAAAAAAATAAAAAAATAAAGCCAAAAGATAAAAGGTTAATAAGAAGGTGAACATCAATGCCAAATGCCTAAGAAAAAAATGATCAAATAAGTGTTGTTTTTTTTTTTAGCTAAGAAGTAAATATAGACTTTGAAGGGAGATCTTTCAGCGGTATGGTGAATGAGAAAGGCAGAATGCAAAGGATTGAAGCTCTTGTGAAAGTAGACAGTATAGTGTCAACTAGACTTTGTATAACAATGGAAGTAAATGATCAAATGAGAGTTTAAGGAGATGACATAGTCAAGGGAAGGTGGGAATTTTTTGGAGCATATTTTATGTAAACTACTGGTAAGGTATCTGTGAAGAGGAAAATTTGAAGATTCAGGGGGGAGGGATAGTATACAATGAAAAAGGAAAGACAGAAAAGAATAGAGATAGAGGTAGAGGTAGGGGGGACTAGCTTTAGTAACAGGGCAATCTGTAGGAAAGGAGCGAGTGATTATTGGAACAATGAGAGATTTAAAAGGATGGAGGAGGACATTGAGAGATTTTCCATCAAATGGCCTTAATTTTCTCAGTTAAGTAGGAGGAGTGGGCATCTGCTGAGATAAATAAGGAGACAATGCACATAATAGAAGGCTTAGAACAAAAAAGGTGGAGAAAGTAATAAAGAATAAACTAAAGGAGTAAAAGGAATTATGTGCATTAGTGACTGCCAAACTGAGTAGTAGTAGTAGTAATAATAATAATAATAACCAGCTTTTATGTTATTCTTTAAAGTTTAGTATACTATGTCATTTGGAGTGCCAGCAAGATTTCATGATTTTCTCTTACAGTACCAAGCAATTGAGGAACAGGAATCGATGAAGCCAGTGTTAGGTGGAATAAATATTTCTGAATGTGTCCTTACTTTTAAGTCATAAAGTTTGTAGTCAGTCCTTCCATCTGTTTCCTCATGCCAATAGGCAGACACCTTACTCTGAAGACAGAATCTTAGAATTTTAGAATTACAAAGTTGGAAGGGACCTCTGAGACCATCTAGTCCATTCCCACATACAAAGCATGTATCCAGAAGCAACAAAATTTGAAAAACACACAGTGTAGAACTAAGACTTCATCCCTTCATCATTATTGGAGAGTGGAGGTGAGATGGAAAGAAGACCAAACCCAAGGATATAAAAACCATTGGCATAAAGGGAGGTAAAAGGACTCCTGGAGTCTTGTTCTCTTAGTTAATACTAGTCCAGAATCTCAGTTCAAGCATGGTCAAAGCAAGAAGGTGCTCTCTGAGCCATTCGAATGCAAGTCTGCAACCCCTAGTTATGGACAAGAGGAAGCTAATGAAACATATTAATGAAAGGTGTCCTTTGAGCCCCTCTCCGTTCATTAGTGGGAGGCTCTGTTTGACATTGTGAAAGGATCAAAATTGTTTCCTTTCATTGCCAATACATGCTGCATTCCACACATTTTTATTCCTCACTGCATCACATAATTCACAGCAAGAGCTGTAATTTGGACCTGGTTTCTGCTATAAAATGGCACTGAGCATAAGCTGAATGTTTATGTATAGTAGTTCTGTTCATAAAAACTTCACTAATTATTAATTATGACAATAAATTTTAGATCGAGATGTTTCTGCATGGCAACTGTTACCAAGACAAATTCCTACCCAATGTTGAATTTCCAAGAAAAGGAAATTCTGCCAGAATTTTACAGCTCTTGCCAGTAACTAAAGTGCTTCAAGACTCCAAGAATTCATGATTTATTGGCGACCCATTGCTAATGCTAGTCCCATCCCAATCCACATTTGAGTAGATGGTCATCATGGATTGTTTTCTGTAGGTAAGCCACTATATACACATACCACAGACACATGGTCAATCACCAGACATGGACAGGATACCATACTAATACCTGCCTGTACATGTTCTTTTCTGACACATCCTTGGAGAACCGAGGCTGATCCCTCTGTCATGATGGGTCATGAAAAGAGAGCTTTATTTGAAGGTAACCAAAATAGATTACTTGTAGACTACATATATATTTTTTCATTTTCAGCCTAGATTTGAAAACTATCCATAATTTTCATGCAATGCAGCAGAGCAGAAAATGGCAAGAATTAAAAAAGAAAAGTCTCCGGGAATTCTGAGTTAAATGTTTTGGTCCCTGATGGTGTAGTTAAGACAGGTGATCTCTCTCTCTCTCTCTCTCTCTCTCTCTCTCTCTCTCTCTCTCTCTCCCTCTCTCTCTCTCCCCGTCTGTGTGTGTGTATCTCAGTCTGTCTCTGTGTGTCTCTCTGTCTCTTTCTCTCTATCTCTCTGTGTGCCTCTCTCTGTCTCTATCTCTCTCCATGCATAAGCATGTTAAATATATATATGCATGTGTATGTTTATATATTATAATATATTCATATATATTATATATTTATATATCTGTGATCTATGCAGAGGACTCCTAGTGATAAAGCTCCTACTACCAATATAGACCAGAATGTGCTCTGCAACTTTGAGAGTTAGAAATTGAATTGTCCAGAAACACAAAGAGAGCATGTGCCAGAGGTGGGATTCCAATCCAAATTTCCTTCATCCTGAGGGCAGCTCTCCATCCACTAAACCATTTCTGCCAATTAATATATAGGCACTCACATATTCCCTTCAAAATGTTTTGCACCTATATGTATACACACATGTGTATTGTGTGTACATATTCACATGCATGTGTTTCTGATATATATGTATGTATGTATGCTTATATGTCATCTTGTACCTTAGTGTTCAGTGTACTACAATGTCTTCAAGAACCCATTCCGATTATGAGTTGGCCCACCTAAATGTTTTATGGTATGCATTGCCCAGACAAACTCCTTCTTTCATTGCCAGACACTACATGTGCAATATTCAAACGGTATTTGCACTGCCAGGCTTTTGTAGCCACTTCTGATTCTATTAAGATGTAAACTATCTTTTTCAGTCTACTTCAGTGCTTTAAATTACTCTGACTTACCACCTAGTAGCCTGAGTCATATTGGATCTTTTTCCTCAAAAATATGTGCCAAAGTAGGTTAAAGAGTTCATCTAAAAATCAATAATGCTGGCGATCATCCCATTATAACTACTCCTTTTCAAGTTCCAATTTCACTGTAGCATGTCGGGGAGAGAGGTGAGATATATTAGGTACTTCAGTCATGGAATCTATCCATTCACTGTATTTCTCTTTTATTCACTGCTTTCAGATTCTGAGGATAAAATGAAATCCACCAGGAGTGACTAATATCCATCGTTACTGGACAATATGCACAAGCTCAGCTTTTTTGGGTGAGGGGAGGAGGTGTTGGTTCTTTTAGACATAACTGGTGGCTGAAAGTAGACAGGTGGCTAACCAGGATGACACAGTCCAAGAATAGAGTATGCCTACTAATTCTAGTGACTGGTACTTGAAGAAAAGGCAAGTGATGGTAAAGAGAATTATCTATCAGTTTCTTCCAAAATTCCCGATGTCATCATATGAAGTAGAAATATGATTTTACATTCATCTCTAAGAATGCCTTATTTCATTCAAAACTCAGGTGACTCTCTTGACTTATGCTTCCCCAAAATGAGCGTCTATTGATCCTATATATGCATATAACCCTAATGTCTCCATGATAGCATAAGAGATTTTGGAGGGCAAGGAATGATTAGAGTTGTTGGTTTTTCATTTGTTTTTACTGTACTGGATGTTTTGGCTTTGTATACCCAGCACTGAACATATTAAATTCACTCAATAATTCTTGATTGATTGAAAGACCTAGTGGGTAAAGAATTCTGATTAATTGTATTATGATAAGCAATCAAATGGGCAACTTGTATATCCACCATTGTAAATATCTTGGATAGTCAACGAAAATACATAATGAGATGGCTCCAGAGTTAAAGAGTAACACAATAGGTTCAATTGCCTATGGGAAATTGCAAATATCCTTTAATGATCAGAGACTTCTTATCAGAAAAAAAAGAAAACTTTTTAATACCAATATTCCACAATTACTATTATATAGTGCTAAAACAAAGAACACTAAATTTTCCAAAGAATTAACTCATCAATAAGAGGATAATCATGGAATGCATAATAGTTATAAACAAATCATTAGACATAAATCAGGAGTAATAAAGAACTATAAGAAAGGATAACATCAAAGTAATGGGTGACCAAAAATTAAGAGAGCCAGTCACTTGGCGGGTCCAAGGGATAACATGTACAGAACCCAGAGGCTCCTTGGGGATCCACCAGATGTCAGCTGAAGGTAAAGATGTCTCATAGCATACTGGGAGAATACCCAAGAGAAATTAGGAGAAGATAAGGACGGGGATTGCAAAGGATGGACAGTGTATCTGGGTCACAATCCACATAACTGGAGACGGCATTCAGGTCAATGAGATCTCAGCCACATTCAAATATCTAAGTTCCATTTAGCTTAGGCATAGCTCTGGCTGAATATGACCAAGAATTTGAGAACACAGGACTTGGCCTGAACAAGAGATATTTTAGTGAAGCACTTTCTAATCATATCATGAGAGTCAGAACTTTCTGCAACAGGAATTCTCTTCTCTGCTTTTTACTTCCTTCAGTGAATCATTTTCTTTGGCTTCTGCCTTGATGTGATGTTCTTTCCATTGAAAGTTATAAATACATATGTTTGTGGGTATGAGTAGGTATACACACAAAAAGTAACTATTATTGCTTAGTCATTATTGTAGTTGTTTCTGACTCTTCATGACCATGTTTGGAGTTTTCTTGGCAAAGATCCTAGAATAGTTTTCCATTTCCTTCTCCAACTCATTTTACAGATAAGGAAACTAAGGCAAACAAGGTTTAGTGACTTTCCCAGGGTCATTCATCTAAGTGTCTGAAGCCATATTCGAAATCAGGAAGATGAGTCTTCTTGACTCCCAGCCCAGCACTCTATCTACTATGAAAACTAGTGTCCCCATATAATTACATGGAATATATGATATGATATCGTATATGTAATGTAAGATTATCTCTATCCAGAAAAAATATATTGGAAAGACAATCTAGTCTTAGAAATCCAATGATAATCATTTTTACAGTACAGTTGTTTCTAGACTATATAATGTTTTCCATAAATATAAGCTACTTTAAGGAGATTTGAATTCATCCCACACAGAGTGCTGTGACCTGATTTTTCTTATTATAAATTATTTACAGTTCAATAAAATCTATCTCTGTTTCTTCATCTTGTCATTATGTTCTCCAAGGGTCTAACAAATTCAGCAAGACCTACTAACCTAGAAAGGTTTTAGAGCTGTACCCAGCCACGGATTCTATATTTATTGTTCCAGGTACAAACTAAGGGAAGATGAATTCGTGACTGGAAGGTTGGCTACCAGTGGTCAATACTTTTAGCCATAGAATTACTGTCTACTAATTTATAGCAGGAGAGGAAGGAAGTGATGTCTGCTAGTAGAGGGAGTACTGCCCTGATGAAATCTTGATCTCACGAGGGATTAAATTAAATCATTTGCATTGTAGTCACTTTATCAATATGGCAGCTCAGCAGTGAAATGGAGAGAGGGCCAGGTATGGAGTTAGGAAGACCTAAATTCAAATCAAGCCTAGCTATGGGACCCTGGGCAAGTCATTTAACCCATTTTGCCTCAGTTTCTCAGTGTAAAATAAAGTGGATAAGAAAATGGCAAACCACTCCAGTATCTTTACCAGAAAACCCAAAAGAGGTCATGAAGAATCAGTCATGACAGGAATGACTATACAACAATAGCAATAAAAAGATCATTTTCTACTTCATCAATAAAAAGATAATTTTCCACAGTGACACAGCTGAGACCTGGCATTTTACACAGCAGTCTGTAAAAATTAATTTTAGTTTCTAATAATAAAAATTATTAAATTTTATGAGGTTTATTAAAGATTATTAGAAATCAAGCATACAAAATAATAAACCACGTGCCTAGGGCTGATTAGCCTATTCACATCCTACTCACTATATCTTGCCATCTCCAAGTAGAGGAAGAGAGAGGCCAAAGTAGGCATTACAGCCAGTTTAAGTAAAAATTGTGATCTCACCCAGGTGGGGACTCAGGTTAGATTATAGTGAATTCTAGGAAGTACCAAGGACTTCTGGGGATTGAAGTCTGGGGTCAAATCTCCATTTTACAAGTCAATGATGGCCAGTTTGGTATCAAAGTAGGATCCTTTTGAATAAAGTCTTTGAGTGTGTGTGTGTGTGTGTGTGTGTGTGTGTGCGTGCATGTGTGTGTGTGTGTGCCTGCATGCGTGTGTGTGTGTGTGTGTGTGTGTGTGTAATACAATCTATTTATTATATTCTGTTATGTTTATAGATATATAGACATCAACTTTGGTTGGCAGGAAAAGAAGGCTACTTTTCATGGCATCCTAAGTAAAACATCAATAATGAGCAGAACACCCAGGAAAGACACCAGAATTTTGAGCCTGGAACTGGAGACAGGTCAGAGGTAGAGTAACTTAAAGAGATTTTATCATTGAAGACTTGAAAAGGGAAAATATCAACAAAGGTCAAATATGTTGAAAGAAAAGAGGAGAGGTGGATAAACAGAAGCTGAGTGAATTCCTTTCCCTAGGGTAGGAGGAAGAATAACAAAGGCCATAAAAGGAATATTAAAGAAGCAGGAGGAAAATCAGAAGACTGGGAGTCAAGGAAACCAAGAGATTTAAAAAGAAAGTGGAAGGGATTATCAGTATCATATATTGCAGAGAAATCAAGGTAAATGATAACTGACAAAAGATCATCAAATTTGGTAATTAGGAGAACATTTGTGACCTTGTAGAGAGCACTTTCAATAGAGTGATCATGATGAGATGAGAATTAGATTGCAAGGGGTTCAGTAGTGAGTGAATAGTGAGGAAATGAACATCTCTAAAATTATCTTATTTTCCTATGTCAGAAAAATTTGTTCAAAAAATGTTGTAGTTATTAAGAAAAGATATGGGGGATGGCCAGTGAGAGGTTAAGAAGGATGGTAGCTTTTTTTTTTTTGGTTTTGTTTGGTTTGTTTTTAGGATTGGAGAGACTCAACCACATTTCTATGAAAGGGTAAAGAGGCCAAAGGAAAAGAAAAAAATGAAGATGCAACAGAGGAAGAAAAGCTCCAAGGACTTAAGTCCCAGAGGAGATGTTCATCCCATGGATAGGATAGAATGATGAATAGTGTGAGTGTTGGGGAAGGGGAGGGAGTTAGTCTTTGCCAAAAAAAAAAAGATGATAAAGACAAAAATATTTAGGTGAGGAAGAGAGGAACTGAGGGAACATAAATGAGATAGGCTTAATCTTATCAGGAAAGTAATACATGAAATCATGTTAGTGGTGAAGGAAAAGATGGACTGGTTTCTTGAGGAATGAAAGTCTAGAATAGGAATTCTGAGAAGTATGATCAGATGTTGTTAAGTTATATAGAAAATGATTGCCAAGTGGCAGCAAGTGCCCGATCTAAGTTTTAAAACATAAATATATAATGGATGGAATCAGAATTGCTTCACAATGAGAGGCCTAAAAGATTCAGAATTCATTTTGTCCTACAAAAACAAAATGAAAAACAATTTGCAACTGTGTATTTTGACTTTGCTGACCTCAGATCATCCTTTATTTTCTGTCTGATGATGGCTTTCTTTCTGGCATTATGCATACAATGCTATTTTTTTCTTATTAATTT